>NC_081532.1:23001704-23271704 GCF_030273125.1 Centropristis striata
TGTTTCAGTGGTGCCGACATCATCACCGTGTCCCCGATACTGAAAACAACATTCTTTTGTGGGGAAAAAGAGGAAAAGAAGCATCAGGTTACTGGAAGATAATGTTTCCCTGAAAATTAAAAAATGTTCACGAGCTTGTGGTTAGGCTCTGGAACTTCTCCCGTAAGCTTCTCACAAGATTACTTTCTGTCAATTTCCCTGAACTCAGGGCAGTAGACTTTGCGGCGCAGTCTCTACCCTCCTGGAGGACGTTGTCCCCATCTTTGCCTGTGTCTCTTGTGATCAGAGACACCTGACTGGCTGTGCAGAGGGTCCTCATGGGTTCCTGAAGGTTCTGTACTTCATGGAGGGGCAGAGGTCCGAGCATGTGGTCCAAGGAGCTCCACCTGCACAGCAGGGGCTGAGGCTGGGCCCAGTCCTCCACCACAGGACACCTATCTCTGTGTCCTGCCTCAGACTGAATCCTCTGGGAGTCCGTCAGAGCTTTGTGAAGGTCAGAGGAGCTGCTATACTTGAGCGAGCAGCTATAAAACCGGTCTATCGAGCTCTCCAGCACCCCGTTTGGGACCGTGCAACTACGGGTAACTTTTGAGCGGGAGGGGCCCGTGTACTTGGTGCGCAGCTCCTGCACATGAGGCCAGTGGAAGGCCTCCGTTTCTGATGGTGGGCTTTGTGGACAGGTGATTGTACTTTGGGAGCTGGCTCCTGAGCTCAGGGTCTGGACCGGGCTGGGTGAACGCTCTTCATGGATGACTGCCTGATCGTTAGTGTTCAAGGGCAATTTCAGGTTGAGTTTACCTGCACAAAAACAGACAAAAAATGCTTTTCAGTTTCCTGAGCTAAAGCAGTAGGTAGGTAGGTTACTGCAATAGAATCATTTGCATACTATTTACCCTTTTTCCTCAGTTGCATCTGTTCTTCATGGACTGCAGGCATACTCTTGAAGCCCTGCTGATTTGCTTTTTCTCGGTTCCTCTGCCAGACCATCGGTCGGTTATTTTTGATGCGCTGACTGTACTGACGTGCCAGCTGGAACACCTTGTTTTTCATCTTCCCCATGTCTTGCAGGATCTGGTCCTCGTCCATACTGGTTCGGAAGTTAATGATCTTGGGTAGCTGGCCTTGGTTGTTGTGGCTCTTGTCCTGAGACGTAGAGTCCTGACAGGATCCCCCTTCCACTGCTGGAGTGCTGGTGGTGGGAGATGAGAAGGAGGAGCCCTCTGAGGCCTTGCTTATTTCAGACTCTTCTACAATAGGAGGTGGTTGCTTACGGGTTCTAACATCTGAAGGATCTGAGCTGGTACCCTGCGTTGCGTCTAATCTCAAATCATTAAGTTCCTCCTCTGCAACCTGCTGGACTTTCTGGCTCTCCTCTATTTCCATGTCCTGCCAAACCTGGAGCATGTCTGACGAGGGGATGAACTCTTCTTCTGTGATAGGGGCATCTGTGGCGCTCTGAGATCGAGCCTTGGCTTCCACCAATTCAGCCTTTTGATGAGTGTCAGTGTTCCGACTCCTTTCCAAGCCAGGAAGGTCAAACACGGCCCAGGAGGTGGGGCGGTTCCGAGAGAGGCCTTTCCTATGGACTGGGACAGCCTCCTCCTGGGGAGCACTGTTGAGCTGTCGGCTCAGGTGCCGGACCAGACCGGCTGGGATGTAGGAGAGACTCTCCCTGCGCTTGATGCTAAAGTTAGCATCTTGGTGCTCGGCATGCTCGTAGTACCTTCTGATCTTGCGGATGAGGAGACGATCTTGTTTAGAGAGAGTGGACCTGAGTTCGCTTTCAGCGAGGCCGTTCAGTTCAGGATCGTGTGCAGGCGTCGACAGATTGGCCTCTTGTGAGGAGCTTGCCAACATTTGGGTCTGCTGCTCCAGGTCCATGCAAGCTGAAGGACTTTTAAAGACGTCATTATCTATTGAGGGTGATGGACAGGCAAGGGAGCCCAAGTCCTCTGAAACCAGACTGCTCCGCCTGGACAGGCTGCTGATGAAGCGCTCAGCTATCACACTCGCCTGGTCCAACACAGATGAAGGTAGGATGCTCTTACTGCCTGAAAGCACCTCCTCTTCCTCCTCTGAGAGCTCCCCGTTCGTCAGCACACTCGTCTCCTCCACATGGAGAACAGAGGTGTCACTCTCCCCTTCTTCCTCCCCTCCGGTTTCTCTCGAGGTATCCTGAGGTTCTGGTGACTCGGCTTCTCGTTGCAGAGGAGAGACCGGAGACTCAGGGAGATGGGGGTAGCACGTCTCCAGCTGATTGCTCTTGTCCGCTTCAGGGACGCAGTCTAGACAGCACAGCTCCTCCACTTCCACCTGAAACATGATAGGAGTGTTTGTAAAGTGGACATGATGTGTAAAAGTGACATTATGACAGCAAGCACTCTCTGTTAGCCATTAACGTGATGGACTGAGGCAGTTTAATCTAAAGCATGCACAATTTATAATGCACTTGAGCTTTATTACAGTGACCTATTTCTATGTATAACATGGAACTCTGGTGACAAGTGTAACTGCAGAGACTCCTTAGCAGTGAGTTAAACGATAACATTGCAATGTGGCCCCATCGTTTGCCATTAATCTAAATTTGTTTCCAGGTGGTGGCTTTTATTATTATTATTATTATTATTATTATTATTAGGGCCACGGGGCAATCACACCGAGCACTGGTCCCTACAGCAATAACTGTAGGGACCAGTGCTCAATGAGGCTGTTGGTGCGTGTTGGTGGCACATCTGTGCGTCCTACGCCCAAACTATAACTCTGACAGCTTTACCAGAGGATTGTGAGTGAGAAGACAAATTTTCCTACGTTTCTATGTATAAATTATTTCTGTAGGGTGGAATTTGCGGCCTGGAGCGCAGTTTTCAAATGTATTTTTTGACAATTTTATCTCTCCCTCCACACTCGATGACATCACACACTCTGACACGAACATTCCATGCAATACACACCCATTATAATCTCAGAATTTCTCCAAAAATGATCATGGTCATTGAACAGGGATTGATAAAAAACTATATGACCTATCGAAACGTGGATTACTACACCAATACACAAGACTTGTGTCTACTGTTTAAAGTTTAAATGGAGTCTCTAGGTGAAATTATGCCGGAGAAGTAGACGTTTGAAAATCTCCAACTATTGTTCTTTTTCGCTCATTTTTTCGGCCGTCCCATTCACTTCAATGCAAAATTTTGGGCAGATCCCGATCAAACCGCGCGTTTAGGCCTTGGAGAAATGCTGCGCTCATGGCAGAGGGCACTTATTAGGTAGGAAATGTCTAATTCAGGATTGCTCTCATTCGCAGACAGACTATATAACAGAAGAAAATAGACTGAACGTGTCTTTCAAAATGTACAATGGTTAGAAAATGGGCATAGCAACAAACTGAGTAGTACTAAAGGCATAAGGATAGACAGGCATTCTTTAACAAATGTCACATGTGGCCTCAGAGACTGGGTGGGTGTATAAATCTATACACAGCTTTAGTTTGTACCTGAGAGGTGACAGTTTCTTTCATAGCCACATCCCCATGTTTCTCCTCCTGCCTGCCAGTCTCTACCTCCTCTCTTGGTGCAGCTTTCAGTTCAGCAGTATCTCTGATCTGTTCATCCTGAAAGAGCAAGAGTTTTTATTATACATCATCGTAGAGATCACACTGCGAGGCAGCATGAAGCAGAATAATCTGTCATAGAGGATAAACACTTCCTAGAGACTTAATCAGAGGTTAAAGTGGGTTGGAACGATCCAGAGCAGTGTTCTGGTATCTTTGAATAATAAGTTTACCCTCTGAACCCCTTTTTTTTGTTGCTATTTTTACAAAATACACTGTAGTCTTGTACTTCACTGCAATATATAAAATCTGTAAGTCCTGAACCTTCAAGCACAATCATGACTAGAAGTGTGAAAAACTTAAAAATAAAATCATAAAATGGAATTTATGTATAAACACTTTTCTAAGTGCCAAAGTGTCAAATGTTGAAAAAACAACTTATTTGCATTTTACACCTCTCCTGTCCCCTCCTCTCTGCTCTGTGTAAACAGATTTTCAGTGAATATTTTGTCACGTGGATCTAACAGGATCTAGTTATTCCAAACGCTTAATTTTTCAGCAATGTTTTCAATGAGACATGTCGAATAAAGTGATTTTGATAGAAATATCACAATTTGGTGGTCGGTAGCGTAGTGGGTTACGCAGGCGCCCCATGTGTAGAGGCTACAGTCCTCGCTGCAGCTGGCCCCGGTTCGAGTCCCGCATCGGACGGCCCTTTACTGCATGTCATTCCCCTCTCTCTGCCCCCTGTTTCCTGTCTCTCTTCAACTATCCTGTCCATTAAAGGCATGAAAAAGCCCAAAAAAATACATTTAAAAAAAAAAGAAATATCACAATTTTAAGCTTCATTTTGGTTACTTTTTCTAACAGAAACTTTTGTAACTGATGATCCGAAGACTGTTCAGAATCCAACAACAATGCCTGTTTTTACTAATTCTTTATACAACAAACTGTATTTTTGGTGATCTTTTGAAAAAAAAAAAAAAACCCACTAGTTTCAATCCAGCAGGATGGTGGTTCAGAGGGTTAAAAACCAGATTGGTGATGCTGGTTTGCCCTCATTGTTCTCCATGAAGATTGTTTGAATCTCCTAAAATAATTTAGGAGGCAATCAGGCCTTGTGTGCTTTCAATAATTTGGCATGTAGTTAACATGCCAGTCATATCTTCTTTTCAAGTAAATGCTGATGTGAAGAGTTGTACACACACCGGATCCTAAAAGTTCCCCCACCTGCAAAATCCCACTTTAACCCCTTGACCACATGTGTTTTAAGGTCAGCCTTGACAAATCTACAACAATGGTTAACAACAATCACACTTAACAAAGACTTTCTAATTATTAATATTCAGGGGGGAATGTGATTATGAAATGTAATTATCAAAGAGCAAAGCTTTTGCTTTTGCATTTTTTTATAATGATAATTTAATTAGATGGGGACATTAACCTTTGAAGTCAAACAACGGTTAGCAGGGTGCATTAAGCCACTGGTCCTAATGCAAATGCAGGTTTCAACATCAATCATGTCCTACAAAAAATTATGAAACACAGCACACAGGAAGTACATGAATGAGAAAACATACAATCAGAGCAGAACAGTGCGTGCACGGTGGGACGACTCCAACTCAAAACAAGACAAAAAAAGCAAAGACATGCATTGAAGTTTAACCCTCTGAACCCCAACAAGCCGCTTCACTGCGTTTTTTGACGCCTTTTTTTTTTTACATTTTACTCTCTGTGGCCTTGTATTTTGATGCAACAAAAACAATTATAATGACATAAATCATAAAAAAAATCTCTGATCAATTATAGTTTAAGTAAAATAAAATGTAATGTATATATAACACTTTCCTAAGTGCCCACAAGTGTCACAAATATTTGAAAAAAATATGTGGGTCTCCACACATTATACATATTGAACAATTTGAACTATCAGCTCTGTGTGAACAGATTTTTAGTGACTATTTGTCACGTGACCGTCTCATCAGAATCAATCCTGGCTTCATAGAGTGCTGCGGGGCAGAATTTAATGTTTTCAACAGGATCTAGTTATTCCAAACTTAAATAAGTTAACTTAAATGAGACATAGAATTAAGTGATTCTGACAGAAATATCTCAAGTTAAAGCTTTGTTTTGGTTGATTTTCCAAACAGAAACTTTCATAACCTATGATCTGTCTGAAAGTTCAAATTCCGACAAGAACGCCTGTTTCCACAGTTTCTTTCTATGATAAACTGTGTTTTTTTGGCGATCTTTTAAAGAAAACATATGTTTTAATCTGGGATGAAGGGGTTCAGAGGGTAAAGTTTCACCCGTATGTTTCAGACTTCACAGTTGGCAGTTTGGGAGAACTTCAGTCCATGAACTTCAATAGAAGGAATTTAACCTGAGGCATTCAACAGTACAAATGGTAGCAGGTGTTAGTTGGTTGTGTTTATGAAGATAAAGGCATGGGAGAAAGAGTAGCGGGGTGGAAATGGAAAACCCGTGGGTGGCAGAAACCCTCACCGTTGTGAAATGAGTGGAAAGCAAAGCCCTGGCTCTATAGTGCCAGCAGGAGATGGCTGCCAGCACTGAGCTCGCAAAGTCGGCTACCTGGTCGTCTCCCATCACTATATCCTCCTCCTCCTCCTCCTCCTCCTCTTCCTTCTCCAGCTCCTGCCCCCCCTCGCTGGGTGAAGAGTCCACTCTCGGGTCACCATCAGCCAGACTTAGCTTCTCCAGAGAGTCCCTTCTGGGAACCAGATCCTCCACACGTGGCCTCTCAGCCTGGGGCTCGCCTACACTGGGGGTCAGCGTACTGACACTAGAGGCTGGCTGAAGGGAGCACCTCTCCCCCAGCAGTGCACCCTCACTGTCTGCATGCTGTAGCGTGAAGTCATAGATGTGGTTTGTTATTGCAAGGCCAGTGCTAGTGCCATGATGTGATTAGAAATGCTGTAAATGTGATGAAATAATCATAAAGCTGCTTTAACTTTGGGTGAGATATGATTTATGTAATCCAGGGCAAGTCAAAGTGTGTTCTGCAAAGATAAGGTTTGTACTTTCTCATTTCTGGGTTGAGTTCTTTTGCAATTAGAATAGACAAAGCTGGATAAACCATATCTCACCACAGCACACTGACCCAAAAACTGCTTTTACACAACAGAATGAAAAAGCTTATCAAGGTTTCATAAAAGACTGCATTTGAATGCGGCACTTACCTTCAAAACAGCTGCACGGAGAACAAAGATACAGACGGGGAGGGGAGATGAACAAAAGAGAATGTCAATAACAATAATAAAAGCATGCTCAAGTCAAATATTACGTGACAAAATAACCTGAATACCACATGCATCTTGTACAATTATGGTCAGGACATAATGTCTGCAGAGACCGAGCGAGGCAGTAGTTAGATCTGACCCAGACTTAAGGGAGGCCATGTGATTAGATAAATACCAATTAGAAACATCTTTCTCTCAGAGGCTCAAACTGGACATGATGCAATTAGCCAGGATGTGATGAGCCACTCCCTCACCGAGAGGGGAAGGTTGACATGAAAATTGCTTCTTCATTACATTGGGTCGAAAAATTGATCTGGACTGGGAGCAAAAGGAGAACTGAGGACAGTAATACAGAGCTTTTCTCTTTCATATGGCCAATTAGAATTGATGAGAGCAGCGAGATGGGATCTGAAGGCAGAGGATGAATCTGACTATTGAAGAGAGCTTGTGTATGACAAAGCCTCGCACCAATGTGGCATATAATTAACTTCATTATGGGAGAGGCGGAGGGGTGGGGTGGCAGTGCACGTGTATGTGTCTTTTGATCTGTTTTCCAGGTGTGTTTGAGGGAGAACAAAGCAGAAGATGTAAGCAGCTCCTGATCCACAGACACAAAAAAATTCTGGTACTGGAAGGGGTTTTGGGGCTCACTGGACAGCAACCTGAATGTGGATCCAACTGATCTGACAGAACATCCAGTGATTTAAAAAACAACAACAGAAACTAGACATTATACCAACCTCTTGTGTTCCTTATGATTTGTTTTGCAGGCTCTGAAGAGACAAAAAATGTAAAGACAAAAAGTGTAAGTTAAAATAATCATTAGCAATGCAATTCATATTACAAATATTACAATTTATGCATCCATTGAAAAAAGCAGCAAAAGGTCTACATTAAAAAGCTGCCATAAAATATTAATATATATTAATAACAAATAAATTTTATTATGCACTTTCACTGAATTTTTGTGCAGTACAAGAAGAAACAACCACTTGTTATCTTAGAAGGTTACCATTGATACAGAAATACTGAATATTTATATTATTTTCTACTTCCACTGACATTTTTTAACCAGTTTTAATCTGGATCATAACTACTAAATATGATGACTACAACAAGTATTGCACTGACTGCTCTTGCGACCTAAAAGCACTTGTGTCCTAATGGACTCAAACTTAACCCGCACTTAACGGCACTTACTCTGCTATGTTTCTTGACTTCATCCTTGCTTGTGATGTAATAACTCTTATTTGTACGACTCTTTGGATAAAAGCGTCTGCTGTAGAATTGTTGTAGAATATGAATTTGCTTCACAAATTTAAACCCCATAAATAACCAGTTTGTTTTCACACTGCCCGGGTTTTCTTTTCCACAGACTGGGATATGTCTGTGATTAGCATTGCATTAGCAATGACTAACATTGATTTTGATGCATTGCATCCAGTATTACAGAGCTCCTTAATACAGCAGAATTAAGTCTAATGGAAGCCAGGAACATAGAATATATTTACCTCAAAGGGCAAACATGAGAAAATGGCTCAATCTGGAGGAATATTTTTATAGTTCAAATATAAGTCCTGGTATCATTTTTCTGGATAGACAGTTTATCATAGACATTTTGTAGGAGCTGATGTTCAAATAAAATAAAATACAAAAAAAAGGCAAAATGTATTATGCCATATATGCATATGGCATAACCCTCTGAACCCCAACAAACCATTTCAGGGTGTTTTTTGCACTTTTTTTTTTTTACATTTTACTCCCTGTTGCCTTGTATTTCACTTTAAAAATGGAATAAAGTGGAATTTCTTTCTACAACACTTTTCCAAGTGCTCACAAGTGTCATGAATATTGAAAAAAAAAACTGTGTCTCAACATGCTATACAAATTGAAATATTTACATTTTTACAAGCTCTCCTGTTCGCTCTTCTCAGCTCTGTGTAAACAGATTTTCAGAGAATATTTGTCACGTGAATGTTCATCTCAGCAGATGGCGTCGCTGAGGAGCAGAATTTAATGTAATGGATTTAATAGGATCTAGTTATTCCACAAGGTTTATTTTTGGCAATGTTTTAATTGAGACATAGAATAAAGTGATTTTGACTGAAATATCAACATTTTAAGCTTCTTTTTTGGTTTATTTTTCTAACAGAAACTTTCATAACCTGTGATCTGTTCAAGGACTGTCGGAAAGATCAGATTTTGACGATAATGTCTGTTTTTACAGTTTCTTTCTAAAATAAACTGTACAACCTTTTAAATAAACCATACAAGGTTCAGAGGGTTAAGGGTAAATTAATAAGAAAACAATGTATGAGTGTTTTTATTTATTTGACCTGATCTCCTTCTCCCTTTTCGCCCTCCAAGATGGAAGTCATCAGCTTGGCAGGACTCTGCTTTCTTCAGCCTCTCAGGGCTGTAGTGGTACTTTCCTGGATCTGAGCAGCAGAAGCACACGTCATCATACTCAGAGCCGCAATTACAAAAACAATTTTCTCCAAATAGATAGATGGGTTATGGGGCAACGCCTTCCTGGTAAATTCAATAGCATTCCATATATTCCACTGAAAATTAACCATACTCCTTTTTTCTGAGCAGCTGCTATGGAAACAGTTAAATAAAGCCTGAGCATCACAAACATTTCTCTCTGTGCAGCACTTACAGTTAGAATTGTCCAGGATGGCTTCTTTTGCCTTTAGAGGAAAAAACACAGCAGGATTTAAATACGAGGAAATTCATCAGCAGAAGAATAAAACTGCTGCATGACAGACAGTTTTGTTTACCTTCTGGGGGACGATGGTGTTGTGGTTCTCAAGAATGAGCCTCTTAATGTGATGGGCCCAGAGACGCTTCTCTTCCACCGACTTGGCCTGCAACAACAAGCACTTACCATTTATAAAAGAGTCATTGACGTTAATAAAGATACACCAGACACACACATGCACGAAGAATAGACACAGTTTCATGCAATTCACAGACTGTTTGACTGAAAAACTATGTGATTTTTGCCTGAAACTGCTTTTATCGTTATAAAGCAGGCACGCATGTAAAGAGGAGGCTTGTGGCTACACATAGAACCTGCTACAGCTTCTGAAAGAAATAAAACGGCAAAAAAAATCTGATGTTCTGCACTGTATGATTATAAGAAATTAAATTAATACTAAAAGAGTGCAGGTGTTTTGTGATATTTCTGCACAACTGATGCAATAATATATATTCTAAAGGAAATGGTCGACAGTCACTGGCGTTAACATTTACCTGCACTGTGTGGGGCTGCTTGGGATGCTTGAAATGGATGACACTGAAGAGCAGGGGATCCTTGGCGCTGTCAAGTAGCATTAAGGTGGAACACTGCAACCACAAGGAATGTAGTGATACATGTTAATGATGTAAATGTGTCATTTAACAGAAACCATGATCATTCCGTCATGCAAAAACAATGAGAACATTTTTCAAAAACCATACTGAGATGTGGGTCTTGTAGATATAGTGTTCCCCTCTTTTCTTGGTAATGAGGAGCATCTTTTCGAAGAGGAAAAGCGTACGGGTGTTCTTCGCCCGCAAGACATGAAAGGTTCCCTCCAGCACCAGCTCGCTGTAGGTGGTCAGGTCAGGACCCTTCCAGTTGATCAGAAGAGACTGTATCTCCTGCAGATGAAAAGCAAATATACCCCCCAATGTTCCTTCAGCATGAAAGAAAATAAATGCCAGCCATGTGTCAGCTTTAATTTGTAGCCCTTAAATAATAAAGGAAATCATTTAAAAGCTTTAGCCCTCTCTTTAATGCTCAACTAGAAGATTCATGGATTTGCTTTGGACATTATTACCTCCAGAGAGAGCTGCAGTGCATAGCACTGACAAAAATACATGTTTGTTGCCGTACGTGTGGTAATCCCGTCTGACCTGCACTCTGACAGCATGCTCATGTTTCCTCTTCATGTCGTTGATGTACCAGGCCACTCCGGTCATGGTGTCTATGGCCTCCTGGACCACCTCGTAGCCCTCCTCATCTGGGTCAAAATGCTTTGCAATTTCCTTTAGAAAGAGATCAGGGACAGTTGAAATTTCTGACAAGGTCACCTCCACAGGGAATGAGTTAATGAATTGTGGCCAAATTCATTTGTCTGCTTTTGCTTTTAGCCTCTAGGCTCAAAAATGAATAAAATACAAGTGCCCACAAGTGTCATGAATATTGGGGAAATAACTGAGTCTCCAGATGTATACATTGATTTTGATATACTGATGTATTGTCATGTTTCCAGCCTCTCCTGTCCTCTCCTCTCTGCTCTGTTTAAACAGATTTTCAGTGAATATTTCTCATGACCATTAATCTCAGCAGAATCAATCATGGCTTCACAGTGTCACTGAGGAGCAGAATTTAATGTTTTTAACAGGATCTAGTTATTCCACATGCTTTCTTATTGGAGTGTTTTAAATGAGACTTAGAATAAAGTCATTTTGACAGAAATATCACTTTGTTTTGGTTACTCTTTCCAATGTAAACTTTAGTAACCTAGGATCCGTTCGAGGAAAATTGTCGGAAAATTCAGATTTTGATGATAATGCCTGTTTTTACAGTTTCTATCTACAATAAACGTTGTATTTCTGGCAGTCTCAAAGACCTTGAAAAATGACAATCACTCTTGGGTTGAACCATTCACATGCGATGTACAGCGTAATAAGTTATAAAGTGTCACATGATTGAGAACTAGCCATTAATAGTTGATAAATAACAGAACCATAAATCTACAGAAGCCTGTACCTGAAGCAGCAGGTGATACTTCAGGATCCTCTGGACCGGCTTCAGCAGGTAGGAGCCAAGAGGGAGCGAGCGCTTCAGAGCAGCCTGACGCTCCCGGAAGAACTTGGCCAAAGTTTTACTCCTCATGCAGTCTGTGAGTGCTGCCACAGAGCTGGAGGACAGCAGAGAATTATTTTTAAAAATCTGATTCTCAGAGAAACAAAAGTCTAATTAAAAGACACTTTTTCAGCTACTTACTTGGGATAGTTGGTGCAGTACTGAGTGTATATTTCAAAGTATTCACTCTGAGGAGAGACAAACATCAAAAGGGTTTATTTCTGCAGAGAATTGACATTACAGTAAACCAGCATGAACATGACGGTTCCTCTCACCTTATCGACAAAGCATCGAGCGATGGCAACAGGGTCGTTTTCACACATGTCTAAGGACTGCAGCAGCTCACTGAAATGCACAACAGAGAGATAAAGTTTAGTGTTAGTGGATTTTCTAAACTTCTTCTTTTGTCTAGGAGGGAAAACAGAAGCAGAAGAAAACAACACAGGAAGTAAATCCATCCAGATTTGATCTTTGACATGAAAACTCTCCACTAGCGTTTGTTTTTAACTTCACAGAAGTCTACAACAAACAAAATGCAACTGATTGTATGTCAAAGAAAATGGAAAAGGGAGGAAATACTAGTTATAACAGAAGAGGAATGTGATAACTTAAGTTCAGCTTTATGGAGAGTTTCGGTGGAAAAATTATGTTTTTCGTTCACTCCAATTCAGAAAAGTCATCATAGCAAATCTTCTGATTGCTGGAGACAGCTTAGCTCCTCTGAATCACTTTCACATATTCTGGGTTTGTCCATCATTAACTACTCGCTGACAGGCAATTCCAGATGTTTTGCAAAAAGTATTGAAGGTAGATTTAAACTAGAGACCTCATTTCTTGGTAACCTTCCTGCAGGAATTGCTACATTTTATTTAGAATAAATTAAGTGCTGCTGGATTGGCATCATTCATGAGTTTTGATTAAACTCCAACAGGAAAAGTTTTTGAAAAGATAGGAATGTTAGGCCGAGTACATTACACCTGTATGACTGTAGGTGGTAGAAAGAAAATAAGTACATTTACTTAAGTACTGTACTTAAGTACAATTTTCAGATACTTGTACTTTAACTTTATATACTTCTACTCCACCACATTTAAGAGGTTAATATTGTACTTTTTACTGTAGTTTTTTTCAGGACTTTTCAGGTCAAGATTTAACATATCAAAACATGATAAATTCAAAGTGATTACACATGTTTATTGAATGAAACCACATAACATAACAAATGCATCAATAATAATAATACAATTATATTTAGAATACATAAAACAATCTGAGTTGGTCCATTCTGCATAACAAGTACTTTTACTTTTGATACTTTACGTACATTTTGATGCTGATACTTTTGTACCTTTACTTCAGTAAGTTTTGAATGCAGGACTTTTATTTGTAGTGGAGTAATTTCACAGTGTAGTATTAGTACTTTTACTGAAGTAAGGGATCTGAATACTTTTACATGGAGTTGTTACATCTCAAGTTGAATATCTATTTAGGATATTAAGTGCAGCTGATAGAAAAGCCAAGACTAGGAAGTGGCTTAAAACAGAAATAACAACAATAAAAAATATTTAAGATTAAACTGCCTTTGTCGTCAAATTAACATAACATTAAAGCACAGTTCAGTTGCTGACAGTAAAGTGTTATGCATTTCATTTTAATTAAGATTTATATTTATACTAGTATTTTATGTACGCTGATGATCCTCATTTGTTTCTGTATTACATCTGTGAACTTTCTGTTATAAAGTTTTTTTTTACAGAAGGATCAGATAAAGGAGGGTAATAAGCCATATATGAATGTCTACTTTGGTTTTCTGCAGCATGATATCTACAGTAATGTGCAAAAGTCTTAGGCAGGTGTGAAAAAATGCTGTAAAATAAGAATGCTTTCAAAAGTAAAAAAAATTATAGTTTTTGATATTATTTTTTATTATCAATTAACAAAATGCAAAGTGAGTGAACAGAAGACAAATCTAAATCAAATCAATATTTGGTGTGATCACCCTTTGCCTTCAAACCAGCATCAATTCTTCTAAGCATTTTTTTCACACCTGCCAAAGACTTTTGCACAGTACTGTATAACTCAATAAAGAGAGGAAGAAAAAATAAAACTCTCCACTAGATGGCAGCATATACTGTGAAACTTGAACCTTGTTGCACGTTCAGACAGAGCGTGAAAGAACATGCATTTGGTTTGGAATTCTCCATGCTCTCAGCCCATCAAAAACAAGCTTTATTCAGAGCTTGGGAAACCAAAACAGCAGTCATATAATCCTTTACGTGGTGTAACATCACCTCACTGAAATATGCATGACTGAGAGACATGAAGGGGAGTGGAAAAATACAACTGCATTAAAAACATTTTTAAAAAATCCTGAACATCACCATTTATCACGGCACAAAAGCTGCTCAGTTAACATAACGAGATCAAACACAATTCATCACACAGCATTCCATAAGTTAGATCAAAGAGGATGAGGCTTCGCTAAAACACATTCATGGTACAATGGTCTCAATCTCAATGGTGTTAAGATTTGTTTCGGACACATTGTCAACATTTGTTCACCCCGCGTCATTACTTTGTCAATATTTAAGGTTGGAAGAGAAGTTACAATGAAAGTAATATAAAGAGAAAGGGCTGTTTATCAATTAATCAGTTAATGTTCATGTCAAATGTGACTTATCAACACTCCAAGATTACAAAGCGGAGCAAGGAAATTGAATTACAGCAAAGAAAGTACATAGTGTTCAGTACAGTATGTATAGTAAGTGGTTTGTCCTTGTCAGTGTGGGACCTCTGGATCAAGGTGGCCAGCATTGACCGGCATTGGGATTTTTAAATTTTAAATTTTGTATTTTCTCTGCCATGGTTGGCTTTAACCTTCGGAAACCCAACCAAACATATGTTTTCTTTGAAAGATGGCCAAAAACAGAGTTGATAATAGAAAGAAACTGTAAAAACAGGCCTTATCATCTGAGTTTGAATTTTCCGATAGTCCTTGAATGGATCATAGGTTACGAAAATTTCCATTAGAAAAAGTGACTGAAATGAAGCTTCAAATTGTGATATTTCTGTCAAAATCACTTTATTCTATGTTTCATTTAAAACATTGCAAAAGATAAACTGTTTGTAATAACTAGAACCTGTTAAAAACATTGAATTCTGCTCCTCAGTGACACTGTGAAGCCATGATTGATTCTGCTGAGACGAACGGTCATGAGACAAATATTCACTGAAAATCTGTTTACACAGAGCAGAGAGGAGAGGACAGGAGATGTCATAAAAATGCACATAATTCAATATGAATAACATATAGAGACTCCTGGGTACTTAAACAGTGTTGTATATAAAATACAATGTATTACATTTATTTAAAAGTACTTTATCTGTTTTTATGATTTATGTCATTATAACTGTTCTTCTGCACAAAAGAAGAGTTGTTCCTACTTCTAGCCATGATTGTGCTGATTCCATAGAAGGACTTACAGATTTTATATATACATTTTATATATTGCAGTGAAATACAAGGGCACAGTGAGTAAAATGCAAAAAGAGATTTCCTGATTTGACTTGTTGATGTTAAGAGGGTTAATAGACAGCACAGCTGCTATTTTTATTCCCCCAAAGAGACAGCTTAGGGAAAAAAACTAATTTTTTCCCTACCCAAATGTATAGTTTCCATTGGGCAAGTCTGTTGCAATATAAAGTAAACATGTGGCACCTGTTCACAGTCTGACAGGCCTTTCTTCACCTAAACAATGCTGTGATTAAAGACAGTATCACTATCTTCCTCACTAACTTAAAGAAAAGATAGCCTCCCGATGCAATATGACAAGAAGAAAGCCTAATCTCTCAGAAAAGGGAAACATATGGCAGGTTGGATTCAAAATCTGTCAGAATCAGTCCTGTGCAGCTGGTTAGAGTTTCATTAGAAAGTAATAAGAAACAAATCATTCCCATTTGTGGTTCAGAGCTGTACGACAGCCTTGGCATTACCAGGGAGGCTCCTTGCTGTGAGAGGAGAGAGGAATGTTAATGTGTGTTTTGGCAGGCAGTGTGGTCAGCAATGAGTACTCGCTGACATAAATGTAAAGCTCACTGCACCGCCATTTCCCCGGCTTTCTGGTATGTGCAAAAGTGTGTTTTAGTGGAGAGGAAAGTGCTACTTTGTTTCTCATTGCATTCGTTTTGTATCAATGACAGAAATAACAGCAGAGAGTGAAATAAAAACATGAATTCTTAACATTCCTCATTAACTTATACTGCATACATATGACAGTATATGGAAAGAACTCTATAAAGGCAATTGAACACAAATGCAGTAATTGCATCTCTGAATGATTACAGTCTTTGCCAGAATACCATGAATGTGAATATGGTGTCTCTCTAAACATTATACTGTCTTTACCCCAACAAGCAGTTCCAGGGCATTTTTTGTGTTCTTTTTTACATTTTACTGACTATGGCCTTGAATTTCACTAAAAAATATAATAATAATAATAATAATAATAATAATAATCTATAAGTCCTGCAACTCTACAGAATCAGCATGATCTTGGCTAGAAGTGTGAACAACTCAAAAATGTCTTCTGTGCAAAATAAAAGTTCTAACATTGAAAAAAAGATAAACGTAAGATTCATTTTAAAAAATTGAAATAAAATAAAAGTTATACAATACCTTTCCAAGTGGCCACAAGTGTCATGAACATTGGAAAACATTGGGTCTCCAGATGCTATACATTTTGAAATATTTACATTTTTAGAACCTCGACTTGCAACCTCTCCTGTCCTCTTCTCTCTGCTCTGTGTAAACAGATTTGTCACAGCTGAATCAATCATGGATTCACAGTGTCACTGAAGAGCAGAATTTAATGTTTTTAACAGGATCTAGTTATTAGAAACAGTTTATCTTTGGCGATGTTTTAATTGAAACATAGAATAAAGTGATTTTGACAATAAAATCACAATTTTAAGCTGTTTTGGGTACCATTTCTTTTTTTTTTTTTTTATGTATTTTTTATCATGCCTTTAATGGACAGGATAGTTGAAGAGAGACAGGAAACAGGGGGCAGAGAGAGGGGAATGACATGCAGTAAAGGGCCGTCCGATGCGGGACTCGAACCGGGGCCAGCTGCAGCGAGGACTGTAGCCTCTACACATGGGGCGCCTGCGTAACCCACTACGCTACCGACCACCCTTGGGTACCATTTCTAACAGAAACTTTTAGAACCTATCGAGAAGTTCAAATGTTGACAATAATGTCTATTTTCACAGTTTTTTTCTTTGATAAACGGTGTATTATTGGAGATTATTTAAGAAAACATACATTTCAATGCAGTTTGTCTGTATTTGTCTTTGTGACTCACCTGTTGAACTCATAAATGTCCTCTATGTTTCCAAACAGGGCACACACTTGCTCTGGCCTTATGGGAAGGTTACTCATATCGATAATGTGAGCTAAGTAGTCCTGGAAAAAATAGAAGAGATGGAGTTTTGTAGTTATAATACACCATTGTCAAGTTTCATATTGGCATTTCCAAATTCTCACCAGTAGAGGGAGCATGCATTTAGAAAAACATGTTATTTCTCCTTGTGTTCCTGTTATATCCTCTGATGTTTTCATAGGACTGAGCGGTTACTACAGCTGTTGGGCTACATGTGATCTGATGTACATATATAGAGAAGTGCTGCATCATGATTTCATTTCTTTTCTGGAGGATCATTACATTAACTCACATCTAAACTGTTGTGATCTTTAAAGGGTCCTTTTAAGGATTTGTTCCAGTCGCTAGAGGCCGATGTGACTGTCTGTCTGAAAGAGACTCCGTGGTACCCAGACCATAAACATCATCACAGTCTGTCCCCTCCCCAGATCCCCCCAGGACCTCAGGGTTAAGAAGGTAGATAAAAATATCTAAAAAACACAGTTGCCAAATATTCCAACATCTGGATGACTATCCTCCCTCTTCAATTACACACTCATGTGGCAACTCCAAACAAGTGGAGGAGAAAGTTGACGAGAGACAAACATGCACACACGCAGCGACTATATAAAGAGCATGCCAGTAAACAGCTTGTGCACACACCCAGCCTCCCAGACGGTGTTACACACACACACACACACACACACACACACACACACACACACACACACACACACACACACACACACACACACACACACACACACACACACACACACACACACACACACACACACACACACACACACACACACACACACACACACACACACACACACACACACACACACACACACACACACTCTCCAGATTAGGGGTAGAGTCATCACATCGCAGCACTGCAGCTGGTCATGAATGGAGAATTCCGTTCAGTGCAATTCAGTGCAGTGCAAGCAATGCTGACTCGCAGTCCGCAGGGCATCTCATAGTCTCCTATAGAAAACTCAAGCCCAGTGTTAATACCATAAACCATTTAGCTAAAAATAAACAGGGCTGTGTTGTCCTAACATAAGCAAAAACCCTCATGAGGCCTTTCTCTCAAACTCAATGAGGATTTCGAATGTTAGAAATAAGGTCTGTAGTTAACACGAGCTGAAGAGATTTTGTTGTACAACATAGAAAATGTCAGTAAATACCTCCACTTGTGAATTTTGAAGATGTCCTTAAAAAAGGCGGCTGCTAACAAGTGGCTAAGACTACGGAGGGGAACTCTCTCTCTAGTCCGCCTCACAGCCTCTAGTCGTGTTGTTCAGAGCTCCTGCAAACTCTTGTAGATTATAGATTAGGTTAATAAACTATTTTTTATGCTACGGTTTCACTAGCTTGTGAGAGAACATCTGAAGCTAACGGTTGTGACGTTGAAGTCATGCGACCGTGGAGTAGTTCTCTATAGCATAACGTTAAAACATTAACGCTTCAAACATGACGAAGTGTTTGGGATGTTTTTAGACATGTGAGACCAAATGGGTCAAACAGCTGTTCTCAAAACTTTATTTTATGGATGGACAGTTAAGAGCGAGATCTGAGAGCAAGCGATTAGACGAGAGTAGAGGACGAAGCTTCAACAGCTGCTGGAGAGTTCAGCACCAGCATCGAGTGGAAGCTTTGAATTAGTTTGCTGAAGAAACAATGTGAGAGTTTCACACATCTCTGTCAGATTGGAGGCCTGGTGTGAAATTAAAATGAGCTGCATGGGATCCGTTTGATGGAAGCCACACTGTAATCATAAAAGGATATAGAGGACACATCTGTACAAGACTGTTACCACGTAGAAAAACCAAATGCTGCCCTTTCATCCGTGTTATTCCTCCAGTTGGCACACGGATGGAGGTGTTTGTGTTGGCTGCAGGGCCTGTGTGACCGGGGCCGGAGCAGGCTGCTTGATGGGCTGCTGCTCCTGTCATTTGAAATAGTTAGAAGTCCTAGGAAGTGTTTGTCAGGAGCAAGTCGTTACTGAAGCTCCCTCCCCGCAGCAACTGCCAGACGCCAGCACAGTCTGAGACACAGTGAGGAGCGGTGCTGGCTGGTTTCCTGCCAGTCAGTTTCAGAAATGCCTCACATGTTAAAGACATTACCACAAGTGTAGTATAGTTTGTTTGACAGCAGAGCACAGACTGGGGAAAGATTGAGGGCTAAAGAGGTCTCTTGGTCTGGAAGTTGTTTCCAGACTACAAAAGGTGGAAGATGTGATAAGATGTAAGTGGTCTGTTGAGCGCTGAAATCATCCCGGGCCCATTTTTCATGCTTTGAGGTGAATTATCTTTGGCTACGATCATTAAAACACCCATGATTTCTGTCATGAAAGACCTGCGCTGCGTCCCAGTTTTCACTCAGTGTTTGAACTCCAGATATGAGCAGAGTCCACAATAGCAGGCTGTAAACTTTCACTGCACTGTAAATATACAGAATAGCTTATATGCAACACTATGACCAGATCATACACTGCTCCACATCTCTAGGAACTAGAGATCTATAAACAAAGAACACAATTGCCAGATGTCAGGCAAGCATCTTGTAGTCAAGTGAGAGGTTTGTTTAGACAGAAGAAAATCAGAATGAATCCTGGTTAATGAAAAGAAAAGAAAAATCCAGTGGATGTTTTAGTCGTTGCTGGAACACAGCGGGCATTATTTGTTCTCAACTGTCACCGAGTCCAATTCCCCTTATTTTTTGCTTCAGTAAATCAGCTCCAATGAGCACTGCAGACATGAAGTCATAGCTGCATATTACTCCAAGTCAAACATATGCTTTAAATACACAGAAAAGTGATGATTTACTCTCTATAATATCAAATGGTTGGCTCACAGTGAATACTTGGCTGCAAGTAAAGAAAAAATAAATAAATAACGGAAAATTTAATTTCAGCCCATTCAGCATAATTCTCACCTCCACGATGCTGCGCAGGTCCTTGACATACATGCGCTCCGTCTCGATGATCTCCATCACAACGCGGTCCACATAGGTCAGCTTCGGGTTGGGCCCCATGGCGTGCGTGACGACAGGTGAGGCGGGGTTTGGAAGTATTTCACTGCTTGATTTCCTGTTGGAGGTTGCGTTATTGTTCCACTGGTTCCTCATCACCCTGGACTCCAGCCGCTCCTGCCAGCGGCCCCTGGAACATGTGAGGGAGGGACTCCGGTCCCCTGCCTGCTGTCTGCTACTTTCTGCTGGGCTCAGCTCCAAGTCTATGTCCTCCTCGCTCTGTATGGGTGGAGTGGTGGAGGAAGGAAGGGCTACGGTGCTTCCGAACAGGCTGCGGCTGTCCCGGGATGATCCGGAGGACAGGGTGGACACCAGGCTCACCGGACGGTCACCCTCTCCTTCCAGTGGCTCCACACATAGCCGGTTGTGACAGTCTGGGCCCAAGTCAGCGTTTGCCCGGTCATGTTCGCTGGAGGAGAGGGGCGACGACAGCTGAGGAGATTCTGAAACACAGGCAGAAGGTAGGTGTCAGGATTTCAGTGATGAGGCCTTATAACTAGAGCCTGACGGATGCAGATACCGATTTCACAGGGGGGAGATTCATCAATGACCGATATAGTGGCTGAAATATTAAGTTTTTGAGCTGGAATGAAAATAAATCTTTTTATGTGGATTGTGCACCGAATTTTCAACACTCTGCAAATGCACCCAGAGAGCTACTTTCTCGAACATAAAGATGTATAAAATAATATGTAACATTGTTATACATTATACAAACAATGCATTTCGTTGTCAGACACTTATATAAATGATAACCGTGAAAATAAAGAATAAATCACGGCAAGCAACGTTTGCATTTTGTGTTAAAAAAATTCCGTCACATATCGGACAGCAAATAAACATGTATGATATGCTTTTGATAGGCTTATATCTGCCGATATTAATACTTGTCAGGGTCTATATAAAACTGTCTATTAAAAGGCAGTAATGTCGGCAATCTTGGTATGCCACAGATCTGTTTAACTCCCTTTTTCACCGCTGACTGCTGATTTGTCTGAGAGAATTGTCACTTCTGCAACACGGCACATCCTGCACAAACACAGGCCACTGTCAACAGCAACCACAATCTTTTTTTATTAACTCGACCCAGATTTTAAAAAAATTGCAGCTCGCAAAACTATGCTGTACAATAGATGAAGTGCAGATGTTTCTCTGTGTGGTGGCTGGCCAATAAAAAGCACTCTGCAAGTGTAATTTTGAAGATGACAGCAGTTTCACATCGCATCATGACAGGGATTTGCTGAGAATCCCGCCTACAGTGGAAAACTCATTTAAGAAAAGGATCTGGAACCAATAGTGACGAGCAAGCAAGTCATTGAGCCGAGCCATGCAGTGAGAATCTCACTTTCAAACTACACAACATATTGAGGCCCCATCTAAAGCGTTATAAGGTTCAGTGTTTGATATTTCAAAAACATATTTGCTTTTAGTATTCAAAATACCTACTACATTATGGGTTTGAATTCCAGTTTTATACTGTATTTTCGGAACCTCACCATGCCTGCTCTTTGCAGCAGCAGAATTAATCATTTTTTCAACATTTGCATACCTGGCAGCCGCCCTGTAACCAGACTTCTGTGCAGCTGCACTAAGGGTTTAAGCCTCTGAACACCAACATCCAGCCGGCATTGAAAGGTATGTTATCTTTAAAAAGATCACCAAAAATACACTGTTTATCATTTATTATCTAAAGAACTTTTCAACAGTCTTTTAACAGATGATAGGTCAGGAAAAGTAAACAAAGTTAAGTTTAAATTGTGATGTTTCTGTCAATATCACTTTATTCTACATGTGTCATTTAAAACGTCACCAAAAATAAAGCGTTTGCACTAACCAGATCCTGTTAAAAACATTAAATTCTGCTCCTGAGCGACACTGAAGCCATGATTGATTCTGCTGAGATGAATGGTCACATGACAAATAATCACTGAAAATCTGTTTACACAGAGCTGAGAGGAGAGGACAGGAGAGGAAACATGACAATACCTCAATATGTGTAGCATGTGGAAAAACACAATTGTGCTGATTCCGTAGAGCTGCAGGACTTATAGATTTTATATATTTGTTATATACTGAAGTGAAATACAAGACCACAGAGAGTAAAATGTAAAAAAAAAAAAAAAAAAGTTTTCAAAATGCTTTTCGCATTCACATTGCTCATTTATAATTTAAAAAAAATTAATGCAATGTTAGAAATACTATGAGGGTTTCATTTTTGTATGTTTTTGTTAACATTTAGTAAATGTAACTCTGTTATAAACCAGATGCACTCTCAAAGTGTCTTTAGTGATGACTTTTCTCACCGAATGGATAAATAAAAGCAGCATTAAAACACTTCAGATAAACAGAATTGTAGGGTACACTGAACAGACTTACGATCTACAAATAAAAGCAGCTCAGATCTCTGTGTTTCTGCTCCAAGCCTGAGAAACAGAGGAGTGGTTTACAGTAAAAGTCCTAGCTCAAATCATTACTGACATGGCCTAATTTCAACACTGCATATTGGATGGAAAACCCAGCCATTTCCTCTTGTTCTCCTGACTGCTGAAGATTGAACCTTGGAAAAACAGAGAGCGGGGAAAAGCGATGGGAAAAAAAAAGAAGAAAAAAACGAGTAGGGAACCAGCAGCTTTGTTTATATATCTTTATTGGGCTACGTTTGAATTTAAGAGAAATGGAATTCATATTCAGTTTCACATCCTTCCTGGACAAATGGGGAATTTTCCTCACAAACGTTTCCTAAATATATAGTCATGGCGATGTGAGAATGGGGCACTGAGTGGCCACTGTGAAGAGAGCTCAATTTCCTTAAAATATTTGCAGGGCAAAAGGGCTCACAAACATTCAGCCGTGCTAAAGAAATTAAGCTCTGTCATGTAATTTGACTTCAGGCTCATAAATGGAGATCTATAAGGCACAAGGCATCATTAAGCAAAGCACTGAGTGACATTGCCAAGTGGGGATGGAGAGCAGAATTCAGTAGTGACAGCCCACAGATGTAGTTGTATGTCATAGGCCTGAAATACCCACTCGAGTTGACAAGCTTGTAACCTAAATATGTTCATCATTACATGTGCATCGTTGGTAAAAAAAAAAAAAAGCCCAAAGCTGATAACACAAACCTTATGTCCTGGAAATGTGTAAGAGGCAAACTCTGTTGACTTATCTCCCATATACAGTTTTATAGAGAACCTTTAACAGCCCTCCCTGGAACAAATTATATTAAACAAGAGACATATTTCAAAATAAGAGCATGAGAAGTGCCCAAAGTTAGTGATTTATGAAGTCTTGCAAAAAAAGTGTGACATAAACCTGCATGATGTGCTTCACATGAGGAATCAAACAGCCTTTTCAGTTCATTCAAACACACACACATGCACACGCACACACCTTCTGGCATCATCAAACTTTTCCATGAGTCAGTACTGAGCTCATGAGAGTCCTCCTTTACGCTGCACAACTTGCTCCACAATCCACATCGAGCCGTCCCAGCAGCACAGTTCCCATGCAAAACCTCACAGTGGGAGAAACAGATGAGTTGGCAAGCAGAAGCCGACCACTAGAGAAAACCCTGTTTACGCTCTGTGACAAATCACAGGGTTGATGGTGTAAAGGGAGTGTAGTGGTGAGCTATTACACTCACTACGCCAGCCACTACGAATTAGAACGCAGCCTCTGCTTACTTCACCGCTTCTGTCTTTGCATTTTGCCGTGTGAAACTCTCTTCCTTCTTCCTTCTCTTCCACCCACCAAATATTCCCCTATAATAAAGCTACTGTGATGCATTCAATGCCAAGTCAAAGGGAGGGGAAGGAACAGCACAAATCAACGCCATGTTTGCAAAGTTCACATGTAAATGCTCAGAACCATATTCTCCTATTCATGCCAAAACAGTATGACTGCACTACTAGATCTCCTTGAGCCCACACTTGACTCCAGCACCAGCTCAGCATCAAATACTGGCTCCACAGGCGGCCATTATCTCTGGCCGACACCATACACCACAGGTCTTCAGGGGGGAAACCAGCAGTGGTGGACCACTCACTTGTTGAAACAGGCCATGCAGAGGAATGCAAATTATCTGGTCAACATGCAGGTCGAAGATAAGCCGACTGCCTGTCCCTGTGTGATGTAGTGCAAAGTGTTTCCATTGAGGCTGAAAACTTCTGATTCCTGTAACCCAAGAAGATGCATCTGTCGTAGGGCTGGGCGATATATCGATATAAAAAATATAGAAATATATTTTAAAATGTGATATGGAATTAGACCATATCGCATTTAGCGATATATATTTGAAATTTGCACTGTGATGATTGCTCCAGGCAGCCTGCTGACCCGGAGCTCTCTGCACTGCTCCCCCCACCCCCCTCCTCTTTCATGCTCAGAGAGGGGAGGGGCTGGAACAGACAAAGATTGGCCTATTTTATTTCATAGGCTATTTTTATTTAAGATATTTTTTTATTTAAATGTGCACTTTATGGAGCTTTCATTTAAAAAAAAAAAAAAAGGTACTCCTGTTCACTAAAATAAATGGTTTCAATAAAACTACTTGTGACATGTGACAGAGTCTCTTCAGCATCTGCAAACATTTGTCACTAATCTCTGAAGGATCTGCAGCCGCAGTGTGCCACCCTTTAGCGCTTGGTATTAAATTTGGCCTTTTAAAAACATGTATGCAAGTTTCCACTTAAAGAAAGCACGATGAGGCTGTTTTTCTACATTTCAATTGTTGCTGCGTCTTATAATTCAATGTTATCTTTCTACATATATAGAAAGCTGATACAAAGTAATGCATACTGCATTACTTTGTATCAGCTGTGTTGTGATTTGATGCATTTCTTAGCCGTATAACTCTTGATAAGTTTGCAATGTTAAAGCCAGTGCCCTGATGGTTAACGGTGGGAAAATAAATACATACTTAACAAAAATGTCCTGTCACATTCAAGGTTCATTTCTCTTCAGCAACTGAGACTGATCAAAGATAAGCACAGCTTTCTGACTGCAATTTGCTACCATTAACTTTATTAGTTGGAAAAACAGTTCTTGGAATTCATCCTAAAGTCCAAATGCCAATGATGTTTTGGCAATAATTGCAGGGAAAGGTCTATAAAAAGAAAGCACCGTAGAAGGGGCAGTGAGCAGCGCACACATCTGTTTTCAACAAAACTACCAGTTGGCAAAGGCAGTCAGATATACAACATCTGCACACACACATACACTTCTGTGCACGCTTTTATAATTCACCTGTCCATGTTAAATGAGTGTTAACTGGTCTTTAAAGTGAAAACTGAACTTGAAACTCTTGAAGGGAGAGAAATTTGGGAAAAAAATCACAATGACAGCAACAACAGCTGCTAATACATGTGCAAGTGAAAGAACGGTTGCATCAGCTGAATGCTGGAATCTGCAGTTATCTTCAATAGAAGATCTACAGTATTAAGATTAGTGTCAAGAGCGATGAATAACGATGAATAATTATTTTCATAATAAAAAAAGTATTTTTGCAGAAAATTATGTCACAGTTAAGTTGACCTTTAACCATTTTGGTAGAAAATGTAAGCACTTCACCATTTTATCCTGTTGGAAATTTGTGTGAAATATTGTCATAATGAGCAAATTAATTCTTGAGTTATTGCTAAAAATGTATTAAGTGAGGTCACAGTGACTTTGGCCTTCAACCTCCATAATCTTTGAGTTCAAGTGGATGCTTGTGTCAAATTTGGCTGCCGGCAGTCCCGAGGCATAAAAACATCCACATTTGCTATCGACCAAATTATTATTTTAACTCTCTCTATCCCACCAGTCCAAAGCTTCTTTGAGAGATCGTAGAAGACACAGTCCTTGAACGGATCATAGGTTACAAAAGTTTAGGTTTGAGAAAGTGACCAAAACGAAGCTAAGAAACCCCCCAAAAAGAAGCTTTAAATTGTGATATTTCTGTCAAAATCACTTCATTCTACATGTCTCATTTAAAACATCTGCTCCTCAGCAACATTGTGAAGCCATGATTGATTCTGCTGAGACGAATGGTCACGTGACAAATATTCACTGAAAATCTACACAGAGCAGAGAGGAGAGGACAGGAGAGGTTGTAAAAGTTAAATATGTATAGCATGTGGAGACTGTGCCGATTCCATAGAGCTGCAGGATATATATGATTTATTTATTGCAGTGAAAAATACAAGAACACAGTGAATAAAATTAAAAGAGCCACAAAAAAAACCCAACCTAAAACAGCTTGTTGGGGGTCAGAGGGTTAAACATCAGTATCCACCCAGAATTCACATCAGTGCACTCCTCAGAAAAAGTCAGATTCAGAGCAGGTTTTGTTCACTGAGGAAGAAATCCATTCAAATTGTTCAAACGGGTCAAATACGGTACGCGGAAAGACTGCCTCACAGCTACATATTTGAAAAACATTTTTGGGTATAATTACTAAGTAGTATATTTACAAAGAATCCCAACCACTTCTCATAAATTACAACAGAGAATACATTGTAAAGTTTACAGTCCGAAAAAATGTATTCCCTTTCAGCCAGGCCATAGATTCTCACTAGCCTGGCTAACACCAGACCAAATCTCATTGGAGATTAGGTCTGGACACCTTCAATGCATTTCTCCGTAGAGGAGGTGTGGTTTACGATCCTCCGGAGCTGTTTATTGGACGCTTAGAATGTCTATCAAAGCGTCTGTAGGTAGCTCTTAGCCAATCAGATCAGTTATACCAGATGACGTAGTAGAGCAACAGAGATGGATGTTTGTTGTGTGTGTGTGTCCGTGAGAGAGTGTTGCTGCTGCTTTGCTTCTCCAGTTCTCGCTTTCTGCAAGATTATTTATTTTCACGCTTTATTCCCCCTCATGTCATTCTGCCACACACATCCACTGATTTTATGGGCAATAAACAAGCTGCTGCGGGTCTCTGGGGGCTCCGCTGTCCCCCGATTCGGAGCGAGATCACCGGCGGTGACCGGCGGTCTCACCGGCTCGGTGCAACGAGCCGCAGAAACCGCCCGTGCGGCGCTAATAGCCCCGCTACCGGTGATCTCGCTACCAGCCGGGGGACAGCGGAGCTGCCGAGAGACCTTTCGCCTTTCAACTTTCGCTCTAAACTATTTAAAACACCATCTACAGCTAAAGAGAGTTTCCCGTCCGCAGCAGCCATGTTGGATCCGGAAAGCTTCCAAGTGCCGAGTAGTACGCGTCATCGTCTCACCGTCCCTCCCCGCTCTGTGATTGGATCCCTAAAACAGGGCTAAGATAATCGCCTCGTTTCCAGACCGCCTGGAGGTTCGAAATCAAATTCGAGCGCGCAAGCCAGTCTGGGTATACCCAGGCTAGATTCCCACATTCACGCACCACAATTTCACAAACAAAACACAACACTCCCCTTTGTTTCAGCTCTGCATCAATATGGTTGTTAACTCACAGACATAACCATTAACCAAGTCAAGGCTACAGAGATAGTATAGTATTTGGACTACATTCAGGCACATAACCTCAACAACTCTAGTAGTTTATCTCAAAAAAGTCAACAGAAAGACTGTAAGTGTGGACAGACTATGTGATCTTTAATTGATTACATTATTACAGCTGCTCCCGTTGGACGGATTAAGAATGTTCAGGAAAAAAATGTTTGGAATTCCCGCAAAAAAAAACTCCCACCGCCGCTCATTGTAATTCTTTGAATTCCAGTTTCCTGGCTGTTAAGCCGCGGTTAACATTTACAGACAAAGGTGTGTTGAGGCTACAAGCATGACCTTCCTCTTCTCTTTTGTTGCTTTCCTGAACTCAAATCCCCCTGGACAGGACAGCAGCTTGTGTTAATGCAGCTGTGGTGTGCACTTATATACAACATGTTACCAAATTCTAGAAGTGAAATAAAACAGCAGCACCCTGTGAGTGTAAAGAGAAAGGATTTTGACTGATAAAGAAGCAGGTATTTGGGATATAACAGGTGATTTCTGGTAAATGCTTATGTTTCAGATGGGACATTCATTCACAGAGGGGCTCCATGACTCATCAGTCTACAACTAATAATGTGACGTCTCCACTTGTTTCCATGACAGTCTGAGCTTATCATGCAGTCAACAAAGCAGACAGTTCATAAACGTGTCCGCCGTTGACATCATGGTTATATGAATGGCATGCAGTGCCTAATAAGATGGTACAGAAGGGGAATAGAAACACTGAAATGAATACACCAGCACCTGGTTATTAACTAACAGAGATGATCTGTGTCTGTCTGAAGTTGCACAAAGCATTCCTTCATAAAAGAAATTCTCTGGTTTGCGGAAAAAACAGTCTTAGCATGCTTAGTTAACCCTCTGAACTCCAACAATCTGTTACAGGTCGTTTTACTCACTGTGGCCTTGTATTATATATATATATATATATATATATATATATATACCTGTAGCTCTATGGAATCAGCATGATCATGGCTACCAGAGTGAACAACTCAGAAATGTCTTTTGTGCAGAAAAACTGAATCATAAAAAAAGAAAAAACAAGTTGAATTTCTCTGATAAATTATTTTTTAAAAATTGGAATAAAATGGAATTTATATATACACAACACTTCAAGTGCCAACAAGTGTCAATAATATTGAAAAAACAAATTTGGTCTCCACATTCTATACATGTTTAAGTATTTTCATGTTTCCAGTCTCTTCTGTCCTCTCCTCTTGGCTCTGTGTAAACAGATTTTCATTGAATATTTGCAACATGACTGTTTTTCTCAGCAGAATCAATCATGGCTTCAGTGTCAACATTTTGAATGAGTAGAATAAAGTTTGACAGAAATATCACAATTTTAAGCTTTTTTGCGGTTACTCTTTCTGACAAAAACTTTTGTAACTTATGATCTGTTCAAGGACTGTCGGAAAGTTCAAACTTGTGACTATAATGCCTGTTTTTACCGTTTCTTTCTACAATAAATGGTGTATTTTGAAATCATATTCATACGTTAGAGGTTCAGAGTGTTAATGTTTAGATGATACGCTTCACTGACATGATACAGAGCAACACATTTATTGGCTGAGTATTACCACCTTTTGTGAGAACACGATAAGCCACAGCATGTTGCTCTGACGTTATAAGTTGTTTGGTTGCAAAACCCAGTGATGATGTGAGTCGCGTTTCATCAGTTCATGCAAACCAGCCTCCATGCAAATTCCTCCCAGAGCAAGCTACAGTTTTCTCTCCTCAGAAGTCTAAAACAGCCCTGTCCAGGTCACAACTCACAGCAGGCTGACAGTAAAAATGTCTTTGAGTACGGTACAATGTCTACTTGAGTTACTGTATTAGGAAACAAACTCAGACACAAAAAAGGGAAATAATAATAATAATAATAATAACGTCAGTCAAGAAATTATGGTGCACGATGGAAAATATTACAAGCATCTACAACAACAGATTCCTGTCAAGTGGAATCAATACATGTTTAGAATATTTTAACAAAGCAAAGGTATGTTTAAAATCACTGAGTACTGTCATTCATACATTCTCTAATGCTTCAATCTTTGCGTACCTTTAAGCATAGGAGAGATGAGACCCACCAAGGTGTCAAAAGTCCTGGATGATTTCTATGATCTGAGCCCTCTGACTCCTGGAAGCAGACTTTTGATATGATGAACGATGAGTGTACGCTGCACAGTTAAAGAGGAGCCTTCTCCAGGAAAGACACACCTTTATGACTATTTCAGATGAACTGACTGAGTCAAACTTCACTTTGAATATACCTAAGCAACTGCAAAAATAACCAGCAGTCTGCACTAAAGTGCCAAAGCCATTCTGTCTGGCTTGTGGGCCTTTTGTTTTCTAAGCAAATCAGGGGCAAAGAAACGGGAACGACACAGACTATATCTTTGTCCGGCATGCAAATGTTTATCCTAAAGCTGCAGGAACACTTTGTGTCAGAAAAAGGTCCTTCTCTCTCCACTGGAAAACTGATAGCAGATAACAGCCATAAGCCTTTTCCTGAATATGGAAAACAATAAGAGAGTGAAAGCACTGTGGACAGAACATCCCACTGACAGAAACAAGCCCCTGCCTGCTCTGTTAGTAACACCTCAGACAGCCGCTCCTGCTTGATTCACACTGACTCATGGATAAAAAGCTGATGCATTTCATCCAAGTGGACAAATGAATCACATATTGCATCATCATGTGATGTCCTCTAGACACTCGCATGATTGTACCTGCAACTGCATGATCAATGACAATAAAAACGGGTCATTTCAGCACTCAGTTTCATCACACAGAGTCATCCAGGAAGAGCATTCCTTGTTTCCTGGGTGCCTGGCACTGTCTTGGCAGCTTCATGCATTACTTCAATCCCCTGAGGACAAAACACGTTTTGTTATTGTTTGTTTTGTTTTTTCAAGCAAGTGCTGGTATCTAACCTAACCTAAGAATATAATAATGAATATGTCTGCAGTAATAAGCTTAAAAATGACTCAACCTTTGTTATATTCTGTTAATATGTACATAAATTATCACAGATATATCAAACAATTTACAAAGATGAATCTGTTATTTTCATCAAGAACATGCTCCAGGTCCTCATACCCATGCATCAGCAGTAAGTATAAGTATAGAAGGATATATTTTAACCAGATAAAAAACTTCAACATTGGATGTCTAGGTCTTAACTTATCATTGAAACAAGCTGGGTAAACGGTTCAGCTCCAGAATCTCCGCCAAACAGCATCAGAAAAACTGATTTCTTTTTTTTTTAAATGAAACTACTTTTTTCCAGTGTTTTTAGCAGTGTAAACCACAGGGTCCATTTGTTTTGAAGAGGAGGAGACATCTGCTGATAATTTGAACATCTTAAATTATCAAAAAACAAGCTGAGCAAATGTTAGCAGCAGCTCAGTTAGCAGCCCCTCTGCTGACGTGACAAACAGCATTGAAGAAAAACTGATTTAAGGTGAAACTGCTTTATTCTGTGTTTTTGACAACTTTCATCACCTGCTCTGTTTGTTTTGGAGCACAGGAGACCTCTGCAGATAACACCTTGTAAAAACCTCTTGAACATCTTAAGTTATCAAAGAACATGCAGCTAAGTTAGCAGCCCCTCAGCTGACATGCCAAGCATCACTGAAGAAATACTGATTTAAGGTTAAACTTGTTTTTACCCGTTTTAATCACCTGGTCTGTTTGTTTTTGAAAGGAGGTGACTTCTGTGGATAATCCGGCTCCTCGTAAAAACCTCCTCAACAATTGAAACTGAAGGAACTCCAAGGGATTACAATGGCGGCATTGCTCCATTGACTTTGTTACTGAGACCTCTCAATAATGACATATTGCATGTTTCATGAATTTGTTTTCCTAAGAAATACACTTTTCTTCCTTGAGTTTGAATTTCCACCTCCTTATGTTCTTTACTCTATGTACAGAGTAACTCTTTTCTAGAGGTTGCCATAAAGAGAACTTCCACCTCCCACCTAAAAGCATGTAACAAGGTGGAAAATCCTCATTCTTAATTGGCTGATTAGTATGTTCACTCACAAGAAAAAGTAAAAAAAAACAACAACTTCAAACCAACTGCTAATCTGCTCACTCTTTCAGAGCCAAGTGCACAGTGTGACCCCCCTCTCCTCTCCCGGGGGATAAGGAGGGAATCATGTTTTGCTATACATCTTAATAAAGCCTTTCCGCCCCTCAAGATCCACTCTGAACTTCCATCTTCAACACCCCTCCACATCCCCCGTCTCTCGGCTCCTCCCCCGGTGGCTGTTCGGAGACAGGGAGGGAGTCTTACACTGATCCCCTTGGGAAAAACTCCTCCCCACCTGGCAACGGTGAATGGCTGCCCCTCAGGAGGGCAGGAGGCACAAGCACACAGAGAGCCTTGGAGGATTAGTCCCAGAGTCTTCACAACCCATTATCAAACAGCGTGAGTCAGAACACCAGTGATTAGACACCGAGATTTCTTATCCCCCGATGGAGGAAAGAATTCAGGTCACTTCAAGAGTTTTCTGCTTTAAACAGTCCTTTAATATGTACCACTGGTAATAACTTGTATATTTTTATATTATCATTATTATTATTACTACTACCATTATTTCTTTATTTTAAGTGTGTAATTTTAGATTATTATTATAATTATTACTATTAAAACTGTATTTTTTTATTGCATTCCACTTTTTTGAATTATTTTTTACATTTTATTTTACAGTGTGGTATTTTAATTTAATAACATCTTCCTCCGCTACACTTAAATAGTTATTTTGGCGCTTTTCACTTTACTTGATTACTTGCTCGATGCTAAAAATAAATATTTAATTCTCTGGAGGAGAGGGGATGTACCTTTTAAAATAGTCTATAATTATTATTACTCACTTGTCCATTATTAACACTACACTTGTCCATTTTATTATTAATATTTTATGTGTACCTATTTATTTTGGGAGTTGCTTGGATCGATACTACAACTAACTTAACCTATAATATTTTTATTTTATTATCATTATTAATAATATTACTGCTTTTTTATTCCTATTACACTACGCAACAGTCTGTCGCTTTTATTTAAATGAATGAATATATCTTCCAGTGTGGTGTTTTACTTTGATTAATTCATCCTTCTAACCACTGCATTGGATGGCTTGATTTACACCTGCCTTTGGCCTCACAAGGAGTATTAGTGCTGTGTTAATAATTAGCCTGAAGGTTGGTAAATAAACCGTAGAGGCCGAGTACACACACGCAAACTGAACCTGCATTCCACAGTGACAGTCAAGGTCAAAACGTTGTGCTGGAGAGTTTGGGGGAATTCTGGATGTTTAAAAGTGAAACTAACTTTTTTCTGTTTAGTCTACAAATGTCACTTATTTTCTGAACAGTGAAACCTGAACCTTTAGTGTCATTGTTCTTTCTGTATGGTTATGGTTATACACTCCAATTAAAGAAACAAAATGTACAATAAACAAACAAATAACAATTTGAATGCATTTTTCTAGTTTTTTACTCTTGGATTAGACAACCAAAAAGCTTCTTGGCTATACTAAAAAATATGATTGTTATATTGTTATTTGTGTTACTCTTACTTTATTTTATAGTACCTTTGGAGCAACCTGGCACAAGATTTTCCTTTGGGATCAATAAGGTTCTCTCCTATCCATCCATCAATTCAACCTTTTATCATACTGCAACATAAACTAGAATTGGAAAAAGGACAAAACCACTTCACCGGCATTAAGAGCGGCATGTTTCAGAGAGACAGGATTCTTTCAGTATCAAAAGGACAGAAAAAGCTCAAATTTAATCCTCTAAACCTCTCCTGTGCTGGACCTTGGCTCCTAAAGGATCCAGCTGTGCCAGGTAACCTCAGTGCATAGGCATGTGATGATGATCCACTTAGAAAACTCCTCCATCAACAAGCCCCCCCTTTAAGAGCCCTTCAGGGACTAGTACACAGCCAGCATTGGCTCCATTCAAAACTCACATTTCCTCTGAACAGCACACACCATCTGGGCCCCAGAGGTGCGAATCCATTGTAAACTTTAGCACCAATTTCATAGTCCACAACCAAATTGCTGTCATGTGAGTGCCTCTCTGCAGAGTCCACACAGGCTGGTGGCGGGACAGCTGTGTGAAGTGTGGAGGGGAAAGGATGAGGGAGGTAAACATCAGGCCGTTTATCCAAAGCAGTTTTATAAAGGGTGTGATTCTGTTTCTCCACCTTTAACCCTCTGTACTGCAAGCTGTTTCAGGGCGTTCTTTACTCACATTTTACTCACTCTGGCCTGATATTTCGCTGCAATGTATAAGTCCTGCAGCTCTATGGAATCAGCACAAACACGGCTGTTAACAACTCAAAAATGTCTTTTGTGCAGAATAACAGTTGAATAATGACATAAATCATAAAAAAAGTAAAGTTGAATGTCTCTGATAGATATATATATATATATATATTTTTTTTTAATGGAATTTTGTTTCCCACAACTGTTGTGAATATTGGGAAAAATAAAATTGTGTCTCCACAAGCTATACATATTGGACTATTTACAGCCTCTCCTGTCCTCTCCTCTCTGCTCTGTGTAAACGGATTTGTCACATGACCGTTCATCTCAGCAGAATCAATCATGGCTTCACATTGTTGCTGAGGAGCAGAATTTCATGTTTTTAACAGTATCTAGTTATTTCAAACTGGGGTTTTTTGGCAATGTTTTAAATGATCACTATTTTAAGCTTCGCCTTGATTATTTTTTCTAACAGAAACTTTCATAACCTATGATCCGTTCAAGGACAGTTTCAGTTACAGTTTCTTTCTTCGATAAACGGTGTATTTTTGGCGATCGTTTAAAGAAAACATTCGGGTTCTGAGGGTTAATAAAACAGCAGCCAAATGAGGAATTGAACAGCTTGCCTTGGCACTCACCTCCTAGTGGATTGTGTGCATTATAAACAGGATATGCTTTTGTTGCGCTATAATAAATTAAAAGAAACAGCATTAATTATACAAACCATCTTTTACAATAACATGTAATTAACATTACTGAGACAGTGTTGTTTCTGGCATCACATCTGCAGTGTCAGTGAAATATTGTGCCTACTGACAAAATGTTGACTTAATGTTAAAGAGTTATGGAGGAAGCTGATAAAAGAGTTTTATTGATTCAAATGAGTTTCTAAGAGGCACCCGGAGCAGAGAGCCTGTAACTAATGTGCTTAATCCAGCGTAAGAACTCTATAGGAGGAATGTCATTGTAGGAGGTTGTAAAATCATTTACATTGAAATACATTCTTTTGTTTGTGCTGCAGGAATCTGAGCCGAAGAACGAAATGAGCTAATGTGGAATACAATAATAGCAATGTTGAATAATGATTTCTACTCTAAGAGTTTCAGTGAGTGTCAGTGCTCGGCTTCAGAATCTGAACAGGAGTTGCTGCAGGCGAACCTGCGATTATCACTCCAGACAATTAAGCCGAGAAAGAGTTCCAGTCCAGGAGCTCCACTCAGAGACGCAGCCATCCCTGCCATCATCTATATCCACGACCCCATGATGCCCACTGGTCTGGAAAAGCTGCAGTGAATGGAGATGATCCGTCCGTCCCCCAGAATCCCTTTAAAGCTGTACATTCTGCACACACAGCTACATTCCTCCCTGGGGTTAAGTAGGTCAGAGGGAACCTTTATCTTTGAAAGGGATGCTTCGTGCTACCTCAGGTCTGTGAATGCCTGGCTGAACCGGTGTCATCACACTCACAGGCTGCATGTATATTAGCTCCTTAATATCTCCTGATATCTATATATTTCACATCTTGGGATGAAAGTTTAGCTTCGGTGGAAAAAATAAAGGGTCTTATGAATGTTCCTGTCATCAAATTCTTTTAGAAAAAAAGAATTCAAGTGCAAAATAATAATAATAATAATAATAAATAAAGCTGAATGAAAAAACAGCATGCTGCTGTTTATTTCAAACTAAATGTGGGTCCCGAGTGGGTTTTTGCACATTTTTCTTCACCATTATTATACAGAGAACCCAACTTTTAGGTTGAGTTTGTTTGGCTCTAAATTCTTTCTTATTTTCCTTGTTGCTGTCATCGCAGAGTCAGAAATATTTTAGGTAGTGTTTTGTGTTTTTAAATGTTTTCATTTAATTAATTTATTTGGATCATTTGTTTACATTTTCTGTAAGATTTTTTTGTACAATATTGACATTTATTCATCAACATATTGGTGTTTGTAATGCTTGTTGTAAAAAAAAGTCAATAAAATGTGGCTCAGCTGGTAGAGTGGTCGCCCACGGATGGGAAGGTTGGTGGTTCGATCCCAGACTGTGGCAGCCTGCATGTCGAAGTATCCTTGAGTAAGATACTGAACCCCAAATAGCTCCTGATGCTGCGTTCATCGGTGAATGAATAAATTCCCAATGGTGACAGGTGGAACTGTTTAGGGTAGCCTCTGCCACCAGTATGAATGGGTGTGTGAATGGGTAAATGAGCGCAGTCTGTCGTGTAAAGCGATTTGAGTGGTCGCAACGCGACTACAAAATCGCTATATAAGTGCAGGTCCATTTTGTATTTACCATATATGGAGAACCCTGTCCTGAGCTGAAGGCATTCCCTCAAAAAATATTTAACATTTTCTATTTGAGTACATTATCAAGTTAGACAACATTGTTCTGTATCACGATATCCTATATGATTTCATCACTATATGCTGCCATCGACTGTTTGTTAGAAGACGTTAGCTTTTTTCCCCACTTTAAAAATCTTAGGCTATGTTGACACCGCAGGTCTGATTTTTTGCTCAGGTCCGATTTTGTTGTTTAGCTGTTAACAATATTTTTTTAAATGTGGCCATATCTTCACAGCCCTGAACTGAACTGCATGCAGAGAAGAGCAACAACAAAGACGTCACACACAGCAGGCGAAGTTACGAGCAGATGATAACAAGAAGAAGGATGATGAGAAAGAGAGCAACATTTTTAACAACGGCTTTTGGGCGATGGCTGCTCCGTCTGTTCAGAGGTGTGTGTGGATAAGTCCATGAGTGACCAGTAACGATACAAACCCTCAAGTTTAGCATGCACAGAAGTGTCACCCCAAATACTTCTGAAGTCTAAAACCTCCCTGTCCCTCCACTGCCTGCCTCCATAGCTGCTTTCTGCCATGACGACTGTCGCTCTAGAGTGACTTTGGATTGAAAACATCAGAACTGGATCTGATTTACGACCACATATGAAAGAGGTCCAGGTCTGATTTCTAAAAAGTCAGATTCCATGTGACTTGTGCTGGTCACACTGCAACAAAAAAAATCTGATTTTGCCCACTTTTTCCTGCAGCCAGTGACACTTTAGAGGGAATTGGAGCTTGACAGACACCACAACCTTTTTATTGTTTTCCTCGAGCAGACAGGGGGTCTTCCTCTCACCGTATGCATTCCTCCTGCCTGTTAACCACGTCCACTCATCACCTCACACAGATCACCAGCAGCCCTGCCCCTTAATTACCATCCATCCATCCGCAGCAGGAGGGGGGAAGGTCAGTCATAGTCACACTCAAACAAAAATGTTTCAGCTGCAAGTGGGTGTTCTGTCATGCAAAAGTGATTTCGCACTGGATATCCGAGCTGCAAAATGAGCTGTGAGAACGTGCAGTTGGTGCAGAATGGCCTTTTGGTGAAATAGAGACACAAATTTTCATGAGGGTGGCACACGTTTCCCCCAGCCAAAAGCCTGCCCTGTCCAAAAGCTGAACCAAAAGGGACAGGCGCAGAGGAAAAAGGGAACCATTGACATGCTGGTATTCTTCAGCCAAAGAGGAAGCCCAGCGCGAAATGTGTTCAGGAGAGAAGAGCGGAGGCGTGGGGGGCTGAGGAACAGAGCAGGCAAACAGATACAAAGAGGCCTTGTGTCACTGCTGCTGCTCTGTGACTGAAGATAATGAATGCTAAAATAATATATGTAATTTGAGTGGCCCCCAACATACAGGGTCAGCACCGCTGGCTAGACGGACCATCTTGGCTGTCGGCGATTCTGACATATTCTGGTTTGATGTGTGAGCGCTCAGGGGTTTCAGCTGCATGAAAGAGTTTTGGCTGAGCTCCACAGCCGCACAAAGAGCCTCTCTGCCAGTCTGGACTGTAGGAGGGGAACTCTTTGCTCTCTCGGCTCAAGCATCTATATTTCCTCTATTCCTCTGTTTTTTTCCATTTACGTCTGCTGAACTTCTGTGTTATGTTAGTGCGTTATTAAAACTCAGTGTTATAAGACTGCTTAAATTCATAGAGCATGGGTTATTCTCAGTATAACTGCGCTGATCTTACCTTCCCCCATTGGGCCCTGGTGGAGAGCAGAATGGGACCCCTCTGGCATGGCACTCAGGCCTCTGGAGCTGAAAACCAAACATGAAAAGTCAAGAAGGATTCATGCACTTCATGCCAGGGTTTACAGTACACGATGTGTATCATTCTTGGTGGGTTTTTCATTAAAAAACACCATGTTTATTTACTTTATGTTTAGTCTTTTTTCAACAAAATTCTTTTGTCATGTGAGCCATGCTTTCTCAAACAGTCTATCCAAGTCTTATACAAAAAGGAAATTCCTCCCATTCCCCAGGTCGCTGCTCTGCATTGGCTCATGCCAGACACTTGTTAATATACTATAGCAAAGCTGGGACTGAGGTATGCACAGTGGAGGCAACTGTGATATGAGCTCATGGTAATCAGCAGAGAAAGGCCAGGAGGTCAGACAACACGAATGCACACTCAAGAGATTTAGTAGTTACAAAGTAAATGTGACACTTGACAACTTATGTGAATGCCATAAGTATTAATATGCATCCTTAATTGATTTTAACCCTCTGAGCCATTTATCATTGAAAGAAAGTGTAAAAACAGGCATTACCGTCAAAATATTTCCAACAATCCTTGATAATCATAGGTTTATGAAAGTTTCTGTGAGAAAAAGTAACCAAAGAGAAACTTAAAATTGTGATATTTTTGTGACCAAATCACATTATTCTACATGTCTCTTTTAAAATGTCACCATTTTTTGTTATGTTGTTGTTCAATGTTATTCACGGCCGTACGTGAATAAGCCAATGAGCTGAGAATTAAGTTGATAAAGCTACAGTTTGCAAACTGAAAGTTGCAATAACAATTATAAAACACACAGAAATACAAGAGTATAAATTTGAGCAAAACTAGCTTACTGTAACAAACCTTGCTAGCATGAATTACTGAGTTTAATTTGATCCAAAACTTATTTTAACGTAAAACACATTTAAATATGAAGATTACTGTGAAAACTAACCTCATAACTCTTCAGGGGCTAAAACATAAAACATTGAACTCCTTGAAGTTATCTTTACAGTTTAATCTCAGTTGAATTAGTTATACGGTGAACCGGATAAGCTCTCTTTTCGTTCTTTCAAAATAAAAGCATCCGTTATCAAAACAGGCATTTGCATAGTACTGTATATTTATCTTTTATTTTGCCCATATATGCATGCAGCAATTAATAGATTTATTGAGCGTTAACGTTATAGATAATTGAGTTGACAGGTTTCTTCCAAATGCCGATCCCTAGTTTGGAATAACTAGATCCTATTAAAAACATTAAATTCTGCTGCTCACTGTGAAGCCAATTCAATTCTGCTGAGACGAGACGTGACAAATATTCAATGAAAATCTGTTTACACAGAGGAGAGAGGAGAGGCCAGATATTCCCCTATATTCATGACACCTGTGAGCACATGGAAAAGTGTTCTTAATATAAATTCCATTGTATTCAAATTTTAAAAGAAATATTTGTCAGAGTTTTTCTTTTTTTAATGATTTATGTCATTATAACTGTGTTATTCTGCACAAAGACATGTTTGAGTTGTTTATACTTCTAGCCATGCTTGTGCTGATTCCATAGATCTGCAGGACTTCATTATTCAATATATATTGTATATATTGCAGCGAAAAACAAGGCCACAGTGAGTAAAATCTAAAAAGCAAAAAAGCAAAAAAACTGCCCTGAAATTACTTGTTGGGGCTCAGAGGGATACTTGTTGTGGATCTCAAAAACAGCATTTTAAAATACTTTGCAAAGACATTTTATATGATATATAAATCATTTTATATAAACGTGTGTTTACAAAATCAATCCATGTTACATCAAAACAAGTCTCTTCTTATCAATGTGACTGTCCAGTGAGATTACAGGTTCGCCCCTGTTGGCATGTATTTCTGTAATCCCTCATGCCAGGCTGCAGGGCTGCTAATGATGAGGTGCGTCCCCTCAGAGCCACTGTGCTGCCAGTTTCTCACATCACTGCCTCTCCGGCTCCTTACAGCAAATTAACATGGACGACTGTGCATGAGAACTCGTCTCCCTGTGATTCCTGGTGAGCCTCCGGCCTTTTAAACATCACATTCTTGCGCCCAGCTAGATCAGAGGAGCAGGAATTCTTCGGGGATTAGGATGGGCATTGTTCATAGTGTGTTTGCTGGCCACTGCGCCGAGCTGACAGCCAGACCAGGCGAGGCCAAACCGAGAACTCTGCCAGGAGGTTCGCCAATTAAGATGTGCAGGAATGCAAGGAGAAGAGCCACAGAGCTGGATCCACACGTTAAGATCACTGCTTCACTGCAGGGTCCCTGCAGCTGCAGCCTGAACTCATGTAGAGTCATCAGCCATAAAACTATCAATATTTTGTCATCATACGCAAAACACAAGCAAATACATTTTCCACCATATCAAAATTAAAATGTTGGTCTTTTTTTGGACTCATATACGCCAACGTTGTCCATTTTATTTCCTAAAAAAATACTATCATTTCTCATGCACATGCACAAGGATATATGCAAACATGTAGGCACACTTCATTTAGATGGTTTCTTGATAATCCACTGATTTACAGTTTGCTCAAAAAAATTATCAATCCAGTCTACCTCTGTTGTGCAGTGGAAGCTTTAAATAATGACCTAAACTGGCATTGTTCAAATGGAATTTCATAACTTTAAACTTGAATTGAAACAAAAGAATTAGCAAAATCATATTTTTTTTTATCTTTCTGAATCTGACAGGAATCAATAATGTTGTGGCAACTTTTGCAGCATTTCCAATCCATGGTACGACATGGCTCTACTGGACTCGACTTGCCCTATTTTTGGTTTTCCATTAGCTGACGTTTCAGACAGTACCTGATAGGTGGTACTTTATACTCAATGTTTCATGAAAGTTGAGCCGAAATTGTAGCTTTCAAGTTTCTGTTAGAAAAAGCAACCAAAACGAAGCTTTACATTGTGATATTTTTGTCAAAATCACTCCACATTTAAAACGGCAGCAGAAATAAACCGTCTGGAATAACTAGATCCATCAGAATCTGCCGATAATCAAAAATGTTGTTGCAACTTCTGCAGCATTTCCAATGCATGGTACGACATGGCTTGACTCCACATATTTTTGGTTTTCAATTAGCAGAAGTTGCAGACAGGACCTTGGTACTTTTTACTCAAGTTTTCAACCAAGCTGAGCCAATAATAAAACATTTAATTGGATAAAGAAAACAGTCATGACATGGGGCTTCTTGCACATTTTTCAAACAGCAAAGCCACATTCAATAGCAACCGCAAGCATGCGGTGGAAATGAAGTATTTGAGTATAACAAATGCTGTAGGACACGCAGATTGAGTCAGTGCAGCACTGCTACAAGGCCATTCTTCAAGAACTGAGCCTCCTCAAACAGCCAATTGGTTTTCAAGTGGTGTGTTAGTTTGTGTAAGACTAGTGTTCATGTTGAGGGTCAGGCTTTGAACTTGTCTCAGTGAACAGCGAACCAATAAAATCCTCTGTTAATGCCACCGACTGTGACCTCTGAACCCCCCCATGCTTAATGACCAGACCAGAACTATGCTAATCTGTCTTTGGTCAACGAGAGGCTAGACGAGGAATAATGGGCTCAAAACCTATGCTCTTGACGTCTGGCTCTTATAAATGTTTTTTTTAATTTTTTATGTCTTAGGGTGACACAGTAGTGTCACCCACAATCTGAACACATCTGGACAGAGTTCAACAAACGTAATCCATTAACCTTCTCCTCCTGTTTGCTGACATATGGCAATGCCGAATCCTTGTTTTCCCAGGGAGGGGGCACGGCCAAATCTCCAATCCTAAAGAAAACACGGCATACTGGCTTAACATTCATGCCAAGCAGGCCACCTGTGCTTGAACTAGCTGCCATTTCACACAAATGGAGAGCATTTGTTTCCCACAGCTGATGACTGCATTACCCACAGCATGAACCTCCTGCATGGGAATCTGCAGCTCGCCTCTTAATTGAAGACAGATGCTACAAGGGCCAATCTAATGGATATTAAAAGAAAAGACCCACAAAGGATCACTTCTTCAGATGGGCTGATAAATGTCCTCGTTCCTCTAATCGCCAGGCTTCACACTGATCCAGGCAGTCAAAGCCTGAATTCCTTTCTTTTAAACACAGCAGACAGATAATTAAATGAGGCAGATGCTGGCCGAGATACAGTGCTAATGCAAATAAAGAGAAAATGTATACCAAGTCATCATCGCAAATAAAAGCCTCTCTCTGCAAACATACGCACAGGCTAACACAACCCTTGAACCAGGACCTCAGGCCTTAAAGAATTAACTGGCGAGGGGTCCTCGGGGGGGTGATGACTACCTGGAGAGTTTGTCAGCTTTGACAGTCTGTCAAGGTTGTGAGAGAAGTGAAACCACTGAACATGTCTACAGAGGAAGCCAAAGGAAAACAAAGACTTCTGCTCAGACGGAGACACTTTCTCCCTCTCTTCAGGAGCAGTTATCGGGGGCACAGACGAGTCAGGGAGGATGTGACATATTTTATCATAAAAAGCTTTATTGGATGCCAAGATTGCTTCAAATCAATGGACTGTGTTAGGGCTGATGTTGGTAAAATACTTGCAATAATAACATAATGAAATAAAATAAAATAATAATAAAAAACATAGTGTACTCAGCTAAAAAACAGCAGATTTCTTCTTGAATTGACACTCTGAACTCATTGTTTAAGGGTTTTTTTTGCTTACTGCGGCCACTGCAATATATAAAATCTATAAGTCTACAGCTCTATGCAATCAGCACAATCAGGCTAGAAGTGTGAACAAAATGTCTCTTGTGCAGAAGTTATAATTTAAAGTAACTTTGAGAAGCTTTAAAGGTGCTATATGAATCAAATATTATTATAAATATTATTATTATTATAATGACCGAAAAATCTGAAAAAAGAAAACTTGCAAGTTGAATTTCTCTGATAATTTTTTTTTCAAATTTGAATAAAATGAAATTTATATATACAACACTTTTCCAAGTGCCAACAAGTATCATGAATATTGGCAAAAAAAATACTGAACTATTGTCATGTTTCCAGCCTCTCCTGTCCTCTCCTCTCTGCTCTGTGTAAACAGATTTTAAGTGAATATTTGTCACGTGACTGTTCCCCTCAGCAGAATCAATCATGGCTTCACAGTGTCACTGAGGAGCAGAATTTAATGTTTTTAACAGGATCTAGTTATAACAAACGGTTCATTTTTGGCAACCTTTTAAATGAGACATGTAGAATAAAGTGATTTTCACAGAAATTTCACAATTTAAAGCTTCTTTTTGGGGGGTTCAGAAGGTTAAACAAAGAAAATAAATTATTTCTAACATTATTTTATTGAACAACTTGAACACTGAATTGAAAACAAGAGATTAAAATAAAAAAAATCCCTGCAGTCTTTCTCTCCACGTTGATCGTGCAAAAACAAATATTGTGCCACCATTGACTGTGATTATATTTTAATCCCCAGAGTCTGTAGAGAAAACCCCCATCCAGCAGCTGCCCTATTACCCACTTGTGATGCTCACAACTGATTACATACAGTTTTGATCCAGCATCTGAATACAAACAGAACAGAACTTAATCTCCCTTTTGTGCGACAATTAACAGCACAAATTGATTTCCCCTCGTGCGGAGCAAGTTGATGGGAGGAGAAGCTAAAAATAGTCCAGAGAACTCCGGCTACATTTCTCTCTCACAGTCTGAGACCTACCAGATCACGTTGCATTCATTGTCTGCCCCAACTGGGCCCACGGGAACCTGGAGGCATGACATACGCCCCCTGGGATGCCTCTACTCAGACACGTTGGTGCGGGTTTCTTTCGGACAGATCTATCAGTCAGAACGGATGTTTACGCTCAGAACAAATAAAACTCAAACCTAGCATAGCATGGCAGGCAGAGGTCCGGGGTCCTGCAGGCTGACTGAGACAGAGAGTCTTTATTATTTCAGCATTGGTGCCATGTTTATCTTGGGAGACCTCTCTGTCACCCTATAACCCTGTCTACCCCGGCAGAAAATATCCACTGACAAACAGCCTCTCTGTTGGTGCCCTCTTTCCCACATTACTCCTGCAGATTGTTCCCCGACACACAGGCCCGAAGAGACTAACAGCTTTTCATTCACTAGGGACAACAATAAAACCCTTACGACGCTCTCTCGTCACCTCAATCAAATCCACAGCTTTCACAAAAGCGCTGCCCTAACCCGTGACTTCCCACAGACACACAACATACGAGCCCCTTATTTTTAGTTCGCTGGTGCATTTCTCAGCATGCTCCTCAGATGTGGCGATAAGCGATCCACCCTGATGAACACCCACAGGGCATTGAGAGGAGTTTTGCCCATATGGTGCAAGTACACCCTGGCCGAAATAGCCCTTAATGGGAGAATAATCGTTCCCTGCTGTGAGCAAAAAAAGAGAAATAGCAATTTTCACCTCCACTCCAATGACCCTGTAACCACAGAATGCATACCTGGCAAGTGGAATTGGAAAGTGCCATCTTAATTGGCGAACGACAAGTGAAGACTTCCAGTTATTTAAAATTATAAATGGTAGACATCCAGAGGGTAAGTAGTCCTCCATAATGCCCTGCAGTGTTTGCAGAGACTGCTGGGCAAAGTAAGATGGCAAGTCTTCAAATAGAATTGGAGTGTACCCATTTAAAGGTGCATTACATCACATCTGCAGGCTCCCTCGTGCCTCTGCGGGGGCTCGACAACATCGTAATAACTAAAACTGTGTCTGGCCTCCCTTGGGCGTCTGGAATGCTAAATCACTTGTGGCAAACACTCTTCACTTTCAAACACAGAGTTGTCTGGTCTTGTTTAAAGCCGATCTTCAGCTAATCCTCGCTGTAACTTGAAAAAGCTTCAACTTTATGGTCTCATGAGATCCTAAAAAGCAGCAAATAAGCACTCAGATGAGAGAAAGTAAAAGCTCCGAAGCAGGTTTTTTAAAGTTATTCTGCAGCTCTGGTAATTTTATCACAGCTGCAGCATACCAAGAGTAGGGAAGAAGAAGTAAAGCGCCAAGTCTGAGATCCAAGACACACTTGCGCAGTTTCCTGTCTGGACCACCTGGAAGAGAGCGCCGTTCATCGCGTCAAGGCAACATTTATCTGAAATGATGCTGAGACGTTATTGTCTGAAAGGTCAAGTGAGGTCAAAGGAGTAAAAGATGGAACTTTTCGCTGGTAACTGATTGATTTTGTCCCATTCTTCTTCAGCAGCTGGTGGGGAAAGTCATTGACCTATAAAAAGCCTGCATTTGAAGCCTCACTGTGTCTCACTGGGGTGCTCATTAGAAAAAACAATTAGGATTGTTGGGGCCAAATATGGGCACCACAGGGGGGGAAATGGGATGCAAGGAAAGAGGAAATGACAAATGATTCAACTGCAGCGTGGAAGTTAGTTTTGTCTCACAAGTTAAATCCGACATCAAGTGGAAAAATATCATGCTGAAAAAACTAAAATTCCAGCAGCCGATCAAAGTTCACTCAACTGAGAGTGTTTTGTTTCAAAGACAAACACTACTTATCTGACTGAAACTCATGCACACAGGGCTTGCAGTGTATCTTGGAGGTTGTGAAATAGCATAGAGCAAATACACAAAAAAATGCACATAAAAACTGTATGCAGTGCCTTCAAGTAAAGCACGTCAAAGGCAGAAGAGTGGAAGGGTCTTACATAACTCCAAAACAGCCTCTTGGCTGAAGCACAAACACACACATGCAGATGTTTTGTTACTTGCACACTCTGTGGCAGTTTGATTAGTTTGTTTACCTGAAATGGAGAAATGTTAAGCAGGTCAACTCAATCCCTTGTTCCTTTTTTTTTCACTCCCGACTGAAATGTATGTCGCAAAACATTACCTTTGGAATTTGAATTTCCAGAGTTCTTCCTTGAACGGATCAAAGGTTACAAAAGTTTCCATTAGAAAAAGTAACCAAAATTAAGCTTTGTGATTGTGATATTTCTGTCAAAGTCACTTTATTCTACATAAATAAACTGTTTGTAATAATTAGATCCTGTTAAAAACATTAAATTTTGCTCCTCAGCGACATTGTGAAGCCATGATTGATTCTGCTGAACGGTTACTTTACAAATATTCACGGAAAATAAGAGAGAACTGCAGGCTGTTTACACAGAGCAGAGAGGAGAGGACCAGAGAGGCTACAAGTAAAGGTTGTAAAAATGATAATAATAACGAAAATATGTTTAGCATGCGGAGACCCAATTTTTTTTCCAACATTGACACAAAAAATGATATATAAATTCCATTTTATTCCAATTTTTAAAAAAATAATAATTTATCAAGAAATTCTAATTGAGTTTTTTTCTTTTTCATGATTCATGCGAGTTTAACTTTGTAATTCTGCACACATTTTTGAGTTGTTCACACTTATAACCATATTTATGCTGATTCCATAGAGCTGCACGACTTATACATTGCAGTGAAATACAAGGCTACAGTGAGTACAATGTAAAAAGAGCAGCAACAACAAAAAACACTCTGAAACGGCTTGGGGTTCAGAGGGTTAAACGGCAGCTCAAGACGCGCCTGACAAAGCTCATAAAATGACTAGTTTGTATTTTATCACAGTTCCCAAACTAACACCATCAATATCGACTGGGAAAAAACACAGTAGAATAATTATTTTGACTAGCTGAAGTGGCAGCTAGCGTTGAGTTAGCTGAGATTTGGGAAAGTTGTCAAAAGCTGCTCACGTACCGAACTCGACAACGTCTTTCCTCCCGACGACTGTGAAACTCTTCTCAGCTCTTTCTTGATGAAAATCTTGAAGTTATTCCGTTAGGTTTTTTTTATTTTTCACATGTTAAAAGCTGCTCAAACACGCACACACACGCGTCCCAGTGCAGATCATCAGCTTGCACTGCGTCCAACTCTCCAAACGCTGCAGTGCATCTCTCAAGAACAGCAAGAACTCAGAGTGCGTTCAGGAGCTGTGGAAAATATGAACTACTTCGAATTGGTGGTGAACGAAAGTGAATACCACAACAAGAACACGTTCATCTCGACTGCAAATGGTGAAAAAAAATATTTTATGCAACAACAACAAAAATCACAATCAAACTATTATAGGATGCATTTCGTTGTTTTGTTCCCACAAGAATAAACAAAATAAAAATGAATAAAAAAGTAAACTGTAAACATAGGCTTATGTAAGTTATTTTACAGATAATTCCTCTAAGAGTACAGATAGTATACAGTAAATATCGGTATTTAGAAATATTTAAATATGTGTCGAATAAAACTTCATTTATTTATTTTAAACTTTAAATGACAGTGGGTGTTTGGCAACTTTTGCTGGCAGACTTTTTGCTGTTATTTTTGTTTGTTTTTTTACATTTCTTCCTCCAACAGCAGTTGCCTTAATTTTACATTCAGTATTGGGATGCGTATTACCTATTTATCTAATTTTTAATTTTTAATTTTTTTCTTCTTTTTTCTTTTTTCTTTTTTTTTTTTACAAATAATTCACTGTAATTTAACATTCAAGACCACTAGGCAATTCATTAATCCTCTTAATAAAACAAACCCATAATGTCCCATTTTCTTGATCTACAAATTTCAACTTTTATTGTTAATATTTATAATGAAAGTAATTTCCATTTTGATGGCATTTGCGCTTAATGTAGAAAAAACAAGAAAAACCCTGTACAGTAAATTTCTGTAAAAATAACTTGATATGGCATATTTACTGCTAAAATGAATCAACAATAATGCTTATTTCTTTATTTACTAACTTAGTTAGAAATAAAAAACAAAGAAAACCATCTAAAAGAAGGACACCGGTCTTAAGAGTGCCTAATTTCCGAGCAGCACTTGAATGCAACACAGGACCGCCTGTTTTTGACAGGCCAGTGTCTGTTTGGTGAGTGTCAGAGGTGCTCCCACATCTGAACATCTGGCCTACACAGTTTGGAGATTTCTTTCAGCATGAGAAAACTTTAAAAGTGTGCAAACAAGCAGAACGTTTCTTATTTAGGAATAAAAGTATATTTGCTTCTACTGGTGGAAGAATGTGTATGAGAACCAATGACAGTCTTGTGAAAGCACATAAATTGTACCCTGCCAATTACATTTATGACGGTCAGGTCAGTTGACTGCGGGGCTCACAAAGGAAAGCTTCAGTGAATCAATTGGGTGGGTGCTAATTTATGTGAGGCTGATTAAATAGAAAGGGGCCGCTTTTTGCTTTGCACGACGACGCTCTTTGCCCCCATACAGGCTGTGGGACGACTTCACTGAAACACAATGTGGAAATGCTGCTTATTGTATACAAAAGCCTTCTAGAATGATTTTAATACAATTTAAAGCTTTTTGAATTTTCGCTATCCTACTGATTCAAAATTATCAATAGTTTGTGTTGCTTATAAATCAGATTCATCTGCACAGTTCTGCTGAGCTGAATATCTAATAAACTAATGGCGTCATCTGCTGGTAACAAAAGACTAATGCTAGTATGTAACAGATGACAATGTAATTCAATTTATCTGATAGAATATTTGGAATATTGGTAATTGTATTGTCAGGCCTTTAAGAAAAAAGTACAGTGCAGAAATATTTATTTCTTATTAGACAATTAAATATAACTTTATATAAACTTCAGCCAGTCTGTTTCTGCACTCTTAGTAAACATCTGATCACAACATGTATATTATATTTTATAGCATTACATTTTATAATTGTATTCTTATCATCATACTTAATAGCACGCTTTTTACTTTACTTTTTTACATTTTTTCCCCATATATACTATATATAGTCATAGAAAAAAAATATTCTCAAGAAAACCATGGAAAATGTCTACATATCAGCTCTTAAATTAAACTTATGAGCTATTTTAGTTGTTATCATTATATTTGTCTGTATAAGGGTGGTCCTATCATTTTTTCCATGACTGTATTATAATTTATTGTTCATATTACAAAATGCAACAATCTATTGTTCACTAATGTGCAATGTCTGTGAAATACAAAATACTCTCAGGAAAACACCCTTTGTATGTATATTTAGGTATTTATGTAAGGTCTTTTTTTTTTAATAAATCATATCTTATCTCAAGGTGTATTACATCTCAGCACTGACAAAAGTCTGTTGACCATATTCTACAATGGGAAAAGTGTTCTTTTGTCTTTATGATGAAATTGTAGCAGGAATAGTGATGAACCAGAGACTAGACCTCCCAGACACAGATGTTTTTATACTACGATCACTTGAAACACATCAACTGCACTCAGCTGATCTGCATTTCACTAACTGAGACACTGCTGCATCAACCAGCTGGAACTTTGTTGAATTAGTTCAGTTATTTTAAAGGGGATGAATACTTATGCAACCATTTATTTTACCTTATATATTTTCAATTAAGTGATACTATTTTGTAAAAATCTGTTTTCACTTTGATATTAAAGAGGGTTTTTTTCTAATTCTTTTTAAAAAGTCAAAATTATATTGACCATGATTTCATGTGTAAAAGCAACAAAAGGGTGAAACATCCAAGGGTATGAATACTTTTGTAAGCCACTGTAGGTCAGTTTCTAAAATGTTTTCTCTCCTGCGTTCATGACTTACGAACAGGTGGGAAAAGGGTTTTGCTCGGATCATTTTGCTAGGAAGTGTTGTTGTATATCTCATTTTGGCCACAAGAAACCGCAGTGCACCACTCCCCCATGTTCCACACAGGACTATACTGTAAAAGCATTCATTATTAGGGCCTCGGGGCAATCGCACTGGTCCTATACAGCAATAGCTGTAGGCACGCCCGCCGATAGGGGGGGACAAACGGGTCTGCTGTCCCGGGCCCAGGGTAGGGGGGGGCCCAGAACTGGGCCCTCATTAAATTATGGAATGATTAAAAAAATAAAATGAAATAGGCCTATTTGTGGAAAAAATATGTAATATTTATTTGAGTTAAAAGCTTTTTATTTGTTTTCTTCCTAATTGTCCTTGAACTAGTGGTCAAGAACCCCCCCACCCCCCCACCCCCAACACAAAAATGGTTTGGCCACTGATCAAACTTTGATGTTGCCGTTTGATTTGAAGTTCGCTCAAAATGTCCGTTAAACACAAGCCCGGTGCTCAGAAACGGAAAGAAAAGAGAAGACAAGAAGAAGCAAATGGAGGCCTTATTTTATGAACAAATATTTTTTAAAAAGGTGGTGACGGTGAAGCTGGGACTAGTAAAGTGAACGTAGAGCAAGGTAAGAAACAGCGCAGCCAATGTTTACAGCCAGTAACGTAACCTAACAAGCTCGCTCTAATGTTAACGTCCATTAGCTTGTATGAAAGCCTGACACAACACGTTATCTTTGACAGAAACAAAGTTTGGTAGCTCCGTCAGAGAAGATGAGACAGAGAGGGGAGAGATCCAGCAGCTGTCAGGTGACAGAGAGAGTGATGCGGGAGGAGAGGAGGGACAGGCTACCGGTGAGAGAGAGAGAGAGAGTCATTTATAGTTTATTTTTTTATTTAGTCAGTTATTTTCCTGCTAGTGTCAGAATTCCAATACATATGAAGAGTGTATTTAGCAACAGCGCATGTGTAGTTTGTTAATCTTAACCATTATTGTCTCTTGTCAAAGAGAGATGTGAGGAGAGGAAAGGAGAGGAGAGGAACAGGAGAGAATGCTTTTGCTTGCAATGTTTTATTAAATTAATATTTAATTTATTTTTAAGTATAAAATAGATTCATAAAGCTCATTGCACAAATAGGCTATCTGCAAAAACGCTTTTTGTAAATCAGGGATATTATACTTGAAAGATGGGAATTAGCCCCTTATTTCAAAATATACACTCATAATCTGCAGGGTAAATAGCTGCACATTTAGTCATGGTTTATAAAGAAAGAGGAGAGAGGAACAACAAGAGAAAAGGAGAGATCTGGGCGCGGGGGGCCCATCTAACATAATCTCGTCCTGGGCCCAGGCAAGACTGTCAGCTGGCCTGGCTGTAGGGACCAGTGCTCGGGGCGCACTGGTCCCTACAGCACTACTGTTATACTGTGGATTTCTTCTTCTTCCTCTTCCGGACGCAATTTCGTCCCGCTACTAGTCTTACAACTTGAAGAGTTGCAGGACAAATTATATATCAGAACGTGCGGTTTGATCGGGATCGGTGTGCTATTACTTTTCTTGACAGAATACGAATTTTTCGCGACGTAGGTCGCGAAAAACTGCCCAAAATTTTGCATTGGGACGGCCGACAAAAAATGAGCGAAAAAGAACAATAATTGGAGATATTTAAACGTCTACTTCTCAGGCATAATTTCACCTAGAGACTCCATTTAAACTTTAAACAGTAGACACAAGTCTTGTGTATCGGTGTATTAATCCACGTTTCGATAGGTCATATAGTTTTTTATCAATCCCTGTTCAATGACCTTGATCATTTTTGGAGAAATTCTGAGATTATAATGGGTGTGTATTGCACGAAATGTAGAGGGAGACAAACAATTGTCAAAAAATTAATTTGAAAACTGCGCTCCAGGCCGCAAATTCCACTCTACAGAAATAATTTTTACATAGAAATGTAGGAAAATTTGTCTTCTCCCTCACAATCCTCTGGTAAAGCTGTCAGAGTTATAGTTTGGGCGTACGACGCACGGATGCGGCACCAACACCACCAACAGCCTCATTGGGTCCCATATTAAAAACGCTGTCTGAAATTTAACAGTTTTTTTAGATCACTCTAACAAAGCTATTTTTTCATTTTTCTTTAAAAAAAACCCATATGTAGACGTTCAGGAAGAACTCAGGGCGCTCAAAGTGAAGTCGGATCAATGATAGGTATTATGGTTTTTGCCAAAAATGCTTTCTGTTCGAGGCCAGAAATTCCACTCTGTCCACCTCTATTATGGAACATTGGCATTCTGTTGATTGCTTTGATCTGATTGCTTTACTAGTATTAATTGTTTGAAATCTCTGAATAATCTCATCATAGTGTACACACACCAGCAGTAGCCCATGTGGCCCTTTCAGAATTTCCCCAGAGGAAATTTTCTAGTTTTGTCTATTTTTTTCACTGTGACCTTTTATTTCACTACAATATACGAAATCTGTATAAAATCTATAAGTCCTGCAGCTCCATGGAGTCAGCTCAATCATGGCTAGAATTGGGGGAAAAACATATTTTGCGAAGAATATCACAGTTATGACATAAACTATAAAAAAGACGCTTTGTTGTCTTTCTCCGATACATTTAAAAAAACAACAACATTTGAATAAATTGCAATCTAGGTGTCCACAGGTGTCACGAATATTGAGGGAAAAAATGTGTCTCCACATGCTATACATATTCAACAATTCTCATGTTTACAACCTCTCCTCTTTAGTGAATATTTGTCACGTGACCTTTCCTCTCAGCAGAATCAATCATGGCTTCACAGTGTCGCTGAGGAACAGAATTAAATGTTATTAACAGGAGTTATTCAAAAGACATGTAGAAAAATGTGATTTTGACAGAAATATCACAATTTAAGCTGTTTTGGTTCATTATTATAACTTGTATAACCTATGTTACGTCCACAGACTAAACCCAGCCAGCAGACAATAACATAACAATCAGAAAATTAAACAAAGTCAAAAGTGATGTGAACAAATGAATTTATTTTACAACAGCAAAAGAACGACACACTAAGGGCGAGGATGGGACAAGTGATTGTGCCAAAAGAAAGTTGAAACAAATATAACAAAACAAGGCCGATCTAAACTAGCTGTGAAGAAAAACAAACAAACAAAAGACCTACCTAACTTATCTACAAAAAAGGCTTTCAAAACAATACAGGGGTGGCACAACCAATAACCTAATGGAGTAACAGAGAATAACCTACGTGATGCAAAATGTACAGGGTACCCCCAACTTACCTAGTCCCAACCTCACCACAACAACACAGCACTAACAAATCGAATTTTAAACATCCAAGCACACAAAACACCAGTCTCAAAGACAGAGACACAACAAGAACAAGATGGCCTCCGTGATCCTCAGAACGGTCCTATTTCAGGCTGAACACACCATCTCTGATTGGCCAGCTCCACAGGTGGAAATCAGCTTTCCAGGTGGATCCAATCAGCTGGTTAGCACCTGGGAATGACACAGAAAGGAGGGGGGGGGGGGGAGCAGAAACACACACACAAACAGTCCTCTGGCACGTAACACCTATAATCCATTCAAGGACTGTTGGAAAGTTGGAAAAAGGAAATTGGTTTCAGAAAAAACACTTCCAAGTTAATTTTGAGTCATTGTATTTATTAGACAAAAACACCATGATACTGCTAAAGTTACAGAAAGTGAAGTTGAATATGGTGAATTATCAACAGCAAGGCTGCTCTATAAAAGGTATCAATATGCAATATACAATGTATTATGCCTGTTCTAAAAACACTTTCAAAATAAATCATTGATTAAAAAAAACAACTCAAGTAAAATATTACTTTCTCAATAATCTAAGATTATGTACAAAATGATGCATGTTTGTGTAATCCAATGTAACAATGGTTTATAAAGAGGACAAACAGATCTGAAGGCTGGTGTGGCAGTTAAAGAGATTACTATTTAACATTACATATCCACAGAATTTCACAGAGCTCAGCTTTAAGCGGATGAATGAGAATCCAGACTCTTACTTTGAAGTAAAGAACTAATGTGGACCTAGTGGTGGTTCAGGAGTTGTTTGCTGAGAACTATAAGTTTAATGGAAGGAAAAACAAAAAACAAATATTTGTCCTGCTCCAATGAAAGCCACTAGTGATCTAATTAAAATCTTGTTAACCTGAGTACAAACTGATGTCCAACAATTCATTATGACAGACCATGGCATTAAAAACAAGCTAAATATCCAGTTAAAAACACATCATCGAATACGTTCCGCCTTCTTCTATGTACATCACCCTTACAATCAATCATCCAAACTTTGTCCATGGTTATCGTCTCCTCTCTCTCACTCTGAGTTTGTCCGGGGTTGTTTGGGGTCAGAAGGGAGGACTGGTGGCTCAGATGGGCTTGGTGGTGCTGTTGTAGACCAGATGATCTCTGTCCTCATAGCTGACCGGGACGCTGTGGGCGGGTACGCGGTGGTGCTCTGTCTTCTTCTTCCCCTTGAAGAGGCAGTACAGCAGGATGCCCAGCAGGATCAGGATGGCTACACCCAGGAGGGCAGCTATGGCTATAATACCTGTTAAACACAATTTTAAAAAAAGTCATTTTAGGGCACTTTCACAACCCAAGTCCCTCTGGTTAGTCCAACTCAAGAGTGACATTGATAGTAATAATAATAATAATAAAAATAATAACGTTATTTATATAGAACCTTTTAAAAAACAACAGCTTACAATGTGATTTGACAGAAAGCAGTTAATCACAGGGGGAATGATGCCATAAGGCTAAAAACAATTCTTGCATTTAAAGAAAAAACATTAAAAGACAGTGTAGGAACAATCACAAGACATTATCAGATACAGGGGGAAAGTATTCTGATAAAGTAATGACGCCTTGGAGTGTCTTTTAGTACAACTGAATGCTGAACAAGACATTTTCATGACGTGAAAACAAGTCGTCAGCGCCCTCTGCTGTTGCCTCCTGCTCTGCACTGACCTATCGTGCACATAAATCCTTTCTCTTCCAAGTCAGTCTTCTCCCACTCAAGTTGCATCTGTCACTCTGTGAACATCTCACAATTGGACGTTCACAAGTGACCAAATGAATCATAACAAAGATTTAAACGCACAAGAGTTCGATTGAAATGGACTAAACTTTGGGTTGTGAGAGCGCCCTTAAAGACAGCAGATCCCAAAATTCAATGCAGAGTGAAGGTTTTCCAGTGTTAATGAATAGCTAGAAACAGGATATCTTGGCTGGTGGAGCTGCATGGTTTGTTTTCTTTAGATTTGATTGCAGAAATGAGGAGTAACATACCTGTGTTGCCTTCAGCTATTCTGGCACCAATATTCACATTTCGAAATAAGTCCTTTTCTGGAAAAGAAAAAGATAGGACGTAGTTTTACACTTGTATGACATGTGAACAGAGAATGAACCAGAACGGCAGAGCTGATGGATGTGAGGGACTGACAGAAGAGGTTAATGTTGCAAAGATGGAAGAAAGCAGACTGGATGATGTTAGTGATGTGGGCATGAAAAGATGAAGTGCTGTCCAGGATGACACCCAAACTCTTGACTCGAGGGGAGGGAGAAACGATGGAATTGTCTATGTTCATATTAAAACTGTCGGTTTTTGATATTGTAGATTTTGAACCAATGAGGAGAACCTCTGTTCTGTCACTGTTGAGCTTAAGAAAATTGGAGGAAAAACAGGATTTGACTTGTTGAAGTCGCGGTGGGAGGATGGTGGGAGGGTGGAGGTGGGTTTGGTGGAGACACAGAGCTGGGTGTCATCTGCGTAGCAATGGAAGTGGATGTTATACTTTCTCAAGATATGGCCAAGGAGACAGGAGGTAGATAATGAATAGTAGAGGCCCCAAAAAAGAACCCTGGGGAACACCTGAAGAAACAGGGGGCTATAAACTGCTATAAGGGGAAATTAAACATGCAACTTAAGACCATTACTCAAATATGTTGAAAATTGAAAATATACAATGAATATACACAACATGCACACCTCTGTGAGATTTGTCAATTTTTACTAAAGGTATAAATAATTAAATAAATGAATAATTCCAAGTGCTAGTAACAAATCTGAAGAATTATATGAATAATAAAATAAATAAGGATTGGTGGAGTGAAACAAAAAAACATAATACTGACTTATGGTCCACAGATACATGCATTAGTTAGTATTTAGGGGAATGGTGATTAACTAAGCCCTGAAGCTTCCCCAAATTCAAGCAAGAACAAGAAAAAGAAAATAAACATTTAGAGCAGTTTTGTCTTGTTATCAATAGTGATTTGGATTTAGTTAGGTCAGACCTATAGAATTGTAGCCCTCTGAACCCCTGAATGTATGTTTTCTTTAAAAGATCGGCACTGATACACTGTTTCGTGTATCGTCAAAAGAAACTGAATAACAAGGCATTATTGTTGGAATTTGAACCTTTCTGACAGTATTTCAATGGATCATATGTAACGAAAGTTTTTGTAAGAAAATATAACCAAAACAAAGCTAAAAGTTTTGAGATTTCTGTCAAAATCCCTTTATTCTAGAGGTTTGTTTTATGTTTAAAATGTTTAAAGTGTCGCCAAGAATAAAGCATTTGGAATAACTAGATCCTGTTAAAAACATTAAATTCTGCTCTTCAGCCACATGTGAAGCCATGATTGATTCTGCTGAGACGGTCACGTGACAAATATTCACTAAAAATCTGTTTACACAGAGCAGAGAGGAGAGGACAGGAGAGATATTGAGAGTTTCTCCCAATATGTGTGACATTTGTGGACACTTGGAAAAGTGTTGCATATATAAATCCCATTTTATTCCAATTTGAAAAATACTAATTTACCAGAGAGAGGGTGCGATGGTGGGTTTAATTTACCAGGATGCAAATATCTGCGCATGCTTAATATTAATAACAACACACCTGTTACTCCATGGCACATTTTTTTACATGCCTCCCGATCTTCAAATTTGTTCTCATTTCCTTGGCAGCCACCGTAGTTGAATCGGTGGCATTCCTGCCTCATGGGATCGTAGTACCACTTGGTGAATTTGTCCCTGCAGCTTCCCGTGTCTGGAGGCTCTGTGCAGCGCACTGTGAATGGCATGTAATGAGCAGGTGAGGTGAGGTGGCAGGAAGTATTGAGAAAAGCACAAATCAACAACAACCAAAGAAAGACCTCACGTTTTTGTTCATCGACTGGAATCTGCAGCAGAATATCAAATTTGTTGTTCACTAATGAGCACACAGGACATAATTCAAGTTAGTCTTTCAAGGAAACATTTTATCAGTGGCATACCAACACTGCATTTATATTTCCATGAGCTTGATATGAAAATAAAGCCTAGTTTGCATAGGCACTGCTCACAGTCATCGCACTTCTGCTCATCAGATTTGTCGCTACATTGCGAGATGGTGTCACACTCCAGACCAGGGTCCAAACAGCAGCCGTTTTCACAGGTGAACTCCTCTGCGGTACACGGATGATCACATCTTTCTCCTGTTGCACATAAACACAGAGAGAAATATATTCAGCCGTTTAATGGAGAATAGGCAATTGTGCCTGATGGTAAAACAGACAGCAGACTTCACCTACCTCTTGGTGCGGGAATTGGCAGACCTCTACCTGATATGCTCTTTGTTTCTGAAAGAAAAACAACAAAATTATATTAAAGATCAATATTTTATTTTATTTTTAATTACTAATTTGCCAGGCAACTAGTGGAAAGAAGTTTCTATTCAAGTGAGGCACACGACCCTCAACAAAACAAAATGTGTCATTTTGTAACCTTTATGCTAAGCTAAGCAAGTAAAAATGCAAACAGTTCAATATGTGTAAAATGTGAAGACATATATAATATTTATCAGATAAATTTAACTTCTTTTTCTCTTTTTTTTATGATTTATGTCATTATAACTGTGATATGCTGCACAAATACATATTTGAGTTATTCTCACTTTGAGCCATGATTGTGCTGATTCCATAGAAGAGACATGATAATGGTTTAGATCTCAGCAGGAAAGCATATGAATGTTACAACAAAAAACTTCTGGATGTAAAGCTCTCAGCACAAATACCTGAGCCAGAGCAGGCCTTGGAGCACTCTTCCTTTTCGAGATAGTTGTTGAGATTCTCCTTGCAGCCCCCAAACATGAACTCCTCACACTTCATTGAGGCAGCATTGTAATGCCAGCGAGGGAAGGAGCCGCGGCATGGCCCGACCTTCTTTGGAGCCATACAGTGGTCTGGTGGGACACAAAACAAAAGTTATTAGTTTAGTTTTGAGTATTTCATTATCATCTTTCTAGCTATACTCTGACTATGTAATGTAGAGTGTGATGTAATAATAAAATTGCTGTCTTGCAATTTTTTCCCCCAAAATATTTTACATAAGATTTTCTGATAAATTTGAGTATGTTCTTATTGTCAATCTAGACAACATAATTATGTATCACAATATGGTTCCATTTAACCCTCAGGGCCCACTAAGGACATTTTCAGCCATTTCAGAAATTTTTCACTTGATTTTTGGCAATAATTTGGCTGTGATACTGCAAATGACATGATTTTTGGAAGAAGGATTTCTTTTTTGATATATTTTGAAATTCTAATTTAATTTTTTCTAATGGCTCTATAATACACTGTGTACAAGCTTACTACCCTTTCGAGCCCTTTCGGGCTGAAAATGTCCACCTCCAAAAAATGCTATAAAAACTTTACAGATTAATATTTTTTTTTACTTTTTTCTGCATAAACCTCTTAAACAACTTCTGCCCTGCTCAAAACTACCAAACATTCAAAGATGTTGAGAATTTTAACCCTTTAAATGCCAGTTTGATTGCACAATGTCACTGTTTTTCAAAGAAAAAAACACAAAAAAATTGAGTTATTTTCCATATAATAATTAATTTTTGGCTGGGGCATTGGTTTTCATCACAGCCTTGGGTAGGTCAAAGATTAAGAACAAAATTGATTTTGATGCATTTTTAGTTTTTGTGTAGTGTCAGATTTAAAATGTAAAAACCCCTTTTTGGCCACTTGATGGCAGACATGTTCACTTCTAAATAACGCTTTAAAAATATTACTGAAATATATGTTTTTCCAACTTTTTGGGGTTAAATCTTTTGATCAACTTCAGTCCTGATAAAAACTATCAAATATTCAATTATTTTCAGGATTTTAACCCTTTAAATGCCAGTTTGATTCCATGATGTCACTGTTTTTCAAATAAAAAACGCACAAAAATTGAGTTATTTTTCATTTCATAAATAATTTTTGGCTGGGGCATTTATTTTTTTATCACAGCCTTGGCTATGTCAAAGATTAGCAACAAAATTGATTTTGATGCATTTATAGTTTTTTCTGTAGTGTCAGATTTAAAATGTACTACCCTTTTATGGCAGACATGTCCACCTCCAAAAACACTATAAAACTATTACTGATATATATTTTTTTTAACTTTTTTGGGTTAAATCTTTTGATCAACTTCCGTCCTAATCAAAACGATCAAATATTAAATAATCATCAGGAATTTAACCCTTAAAATGCCAATTTGACTACATTATGCTAGTATTTCTTATGAAAACAAGATTTGCTGTGTTTTGTTAGATGTGTGTGTGTGTTTGCTGTTTCATGTGTCTAGACCTTACTGTAAAACTTGTAATGTCTAATAAAGTTACTCCTGTTATACAGAGCCATATATTAACTCTTTCAAGTCAATAAAAACATGGTCCCTCTTCTCTTACTACACTTCAAAGAGGTCACTGTGGAGAAAACAAAAACCACGGTTTGTAAGTTTCTGCACCTGGCTGGAGTCCTGTCACAAACTGTCTGTAGCTTTTTTTTTTTAAGTGCCCATGTTTTTATTGACTTGGAAGAGTGCATATATGGCTGTGTATGACAGTAGTAACTTTTCAAGTTTTACAGTGAGGTCAAGACACACAAAACAGCAAACACACACACACACATCTAACAAAACACAGCAAATCTGCTTCATAAGAAATATTAGCATAATGTAGTCAAACTGGCATTTTAAGGGTTAAAATCCTGATGATTATGCAATATTTGATGGTTTTGATTAGGACTGAAGTTGATCAAAAGATTTAACCCAAAAAAGTAGAAAAAAAATATATATCAGTAATAGTTTTATAGTGTTTTTGGAAGTGGACATGTCTGCCATAAAAGGGTAGTAGATTTTTAAATCTGACACTACACAAAAAAACTATAAATGCATCAAAATCAATTTTGTTGCTAATCTTTGACATATCCAAGACTGTGATAAAAAATAAATGCCCCAATAAATGCCCCAGCCAAAAAATTATCTATTAAATGGAAAATAACTCAATTTTTGTTTGTTTTTTCTTTGAAAAACAGTGACATCATGGAATCAAAACTGGCATTTAATGGGTTAAAATCCTGAAAATAATTGAATATTTGATAGTTTTTATCAGGACTGAAGTTGATTGAAAGATTTAATTCAAAAAAGTTGTAAAAATTATATATCAGTAATATTCTTAAAGCGTTATTTAGAAGTGAACATGTCTGCCATCAAGTGGCCAAAAAGGGCTTTTTTCATTTTAAATCTGACACTACACAAAAACTAAAAATGCATCAAAATCAATTTTGTTCTTTATCTTTGACCTACCCAAGGCTGTGATAAAAACCAATGCCCCAGCCAAAAATTATTTATTATATGGAAAATAACTCAATTTTTTTGTGTTTTTTTCTTTGAAAAACAGTGACATTGTGCAATCAAACTGGCATTTAAAGGGTTAAAATTCTCAACATCTTTGAATGTTTGGTAGTTTTGAGCAGGGCAGAAGTTGTTTAAGAGGTTTATGCAGAAAAAAGTAAAAAAAAATATTAATCTGTAAAGTTTTTATAGCAATTTTTTTGGAGGTGGACATTTTCAGCCCAAAGGGCCTGAAAGGGTTTTACATTTTAAATCTGACACTACACAAAAACTAAAAATGCACCAAAATCAATTTTGTTCTTAATCTTTGACCTACCCAAGGCTGTGATAAAAACCAATGACCCAGCCAAAAATTATTTATTATATGGAAAATAACTCAATTTTTTTTGTGTTTTTTCTTTGAAAAACAGTGACATTGTGCAATCAAACTGGCATTTAAAGGGTTAAAATTCTCAAAATCTTTGAATGTTTGGTAGTTTTGAGCAGGGCAGAAGTTGTTTAAGAGGTTTATGCAGAAAAAAGTAAAAAAAAATATTAATCTGTAAAGTTTTTATAGCATTTTTTTTGGAGGTGGACATTTTCAGCCCAAAGGGCCTGAAAGGGTTTTACATTTTAAATCTGACACTACACAAAAACTAAAAATGCACCAAAATCAATTTTGTTCTTAATCTTTGACCTACCCAAGGCTGTGATAAAAACCAATGACCCAGCCAAAAATTATTTATTATATGGAAAATAACTCAATTTTTTTTTTGTTTTTTCTTTGAAAAACAGTGACATTGTGCAATCAAACTGGCATTTAAAGGGTTAAAATTCTCAAAATCTTTGAATGTTTGGTAGTTTTGAGCAGGGCAGAAGTTGTTTAAGAGGTTTATGCAGAAAAAAGTAGAAAAAAATATTAATCTGTAAAGTTTTTATAGCATTTTTTTTGGAGGTGGACATTTTCAGCCCAAAGGGCTCGAAAGGGTATTACATTTTAAATCTGACACTATACAAAAACTAAAAATGCATCAAAATCAATTTTGTTCTTAATCTTTGACATATCCAAGGCTGTGATAAAAACCAATGTCCCGACCCCAAAAAATATATTATATGAAAAATAACTAAATTTTTGTGTTTTTTTCATATAAAACATCAATGACATCATGCAATCAAACTGGCATTTAAAGGGTTAAAATTCTCAAAATGTTTGAATGTTTAATAGTTTTGAGCAGGGCAGAAGTTGTTTAAGAGGTTTATGCAGAAAAAAGTAGAAAAAAATATTAATCTGTAAAGTTTTTATAGCATTTTTTTTTAGAGGTGGACATTTTCAGCCCAAAGGGCTCGAAAGGGTAGTACATTAAAGTGGGCCCTGAGGGTTAAAGATGAGAAATTATACTGAATTATAGCATAGGCCTTCCTTCGATTCATAATTAACAATAGTTGTTTGACCCTAGAAGCCGAAGTGAAAAGTTCTCCCTCACATTTGAGAGTTAATGATTTAATTTTCCCCCACACTGTTTAGTTCATGGTTCAACAACTACAGTTCATAAATTCATACATTATCCACCAGGCTAACTGAGGCTTAAATATAGTTTTAAATTATCAAAGATTTCTTAAGTCACTATATTCTTTTTCTGCCCCTTACTAAAATCATTCTGGTGACCAATTATACAATCTATCATGAAAATCTTCCAAACTATGCAATATTTGTACATGCATTTATGTAAGCAGAGTTTTAATTTTCTCAAGGACAGGCTCATTTTAACTACCCAATATACTGTTATGTGGTTTAATTAATAAAAAAGCAGAATCATTTCAAATTGATCACCAATCTTGACCTGAAAAGTAACTAAAGCTGGCATCTAACTGTAGTGGAGAAAAAAGAACAAAATCTTCCAATAAAATGTAGTGAAGTAGAAGTATAAACTTACATAAAATGGAAATACTAAGGTAAAGAACCTCAATCTTGTACTTAAGTAAAGTACTCAAGTAAAAGTACTTTGTTACATTCCACCGCAGTACATCATTCTGATTTTGAAAGAAATATCACAATTTTAAGATTCATTTTTGTTACTTTTTCTAACAGAAAAATATAATAAAATGGTGTAAAATAAGAATAACACAACACCAGATAATCAGTTAAGTGAATAAAAAACAAAACAAATATAAATATAATGTGTCATAGTAGAAACTAAAAACGACTGCACATATGAAATAGTATTGCACATGGCTCACTGATGCTTGAATATAGTTAGAAATGATTAAAAAATGTTTTATAAGTCCCTTTCATGGTGCTGTTTCATACCGGGACATTTACGGCACTGTAATGTTTCGCCTCCACTATGAACGCGTCCGAAGCAGGATGCCAAAATGATCCCACCGATTTTCCGCCTCCAGAGGTAGTCACAGAGGCGAAAAATTGGTGGGACTGTTGAACTGTTCGACAGTCATCGAATCACTGTTCAGCAGCACAACAGCTGTATTGCTAAATGGTCACAGCGACCACCGCTTATTGTAAACAAACCAGATTGCGAATTATACACACTGCTGATCATAAACAAACCTGTGCACAGAGTGTCCGGTGCTTGTTGTAAACAAACAGAGATCGCTAAGTGAACACATGCTGCTACAGAGCTAACTGTGTAGCCAATTAGCATTGCTGCTGCTCTGACTATCTTCTCCTCCCACTATCCTCCCACCTTGTTCCGTGATGAACGCCCTATGGCAAGAAGCCAGCACAGATCTCTCCGGTAATATAGCGGGACATTTGCAGGACCGCACTATAAAAGGGGCTTATATATGCTTTTCAAAGGCTGAAACTAGACAATTAACAATACAACATATTTTTGTGACTAAACATGAATAGTTCTGTCTGTTATTTGAAACCAGAGATAAAATGAGTTTGTTCCTACTTTTGTTGTCTGGCTCACGAGCGAACAGACACATAATTATAGCTGACCTCTGTAGAGAAATGCAACTCAGAGAAAAGTTTTTTTAAGTGACAGTGAGGTTAGAAGAGGTGATGTGTGTTGTCTGCATGTGGTTACTGGAACATATTTTAAGTGTATGTATATATGCAGCATGAAGTGGCTCTTCTTTGTGTGTGCATGACACACAAAGTAGAGCCACTTCATGCTGACTGCAGCTGCACTTTTATTACCACGTTCCTCCTGTTATCAACTGATTGTCTTTAATGAAAGCTGCCTTTCATTCCATTCACTGTTGTGGTGTAAATGTGGCAGCATTAACATGTATTTATGCCAGTGGTGGAATGTAACTAAGTACATTTACTCAAGTACTATTCTTAAGTACAATGATGAGGTACTTTACTTGAGTATTTCAATTTAATGTTTAATACTTTTATTTCACTATATTTTAGAGGAAAATATTGTACTTTTTACTCCACTTCATTTAGCTGACAGCTTTCAGGTCAAGATTTAATATAAAAAGCATGATCAATTTAAAGTGGTTAGACCTTTTTTCTTTATTAAACCTCATAACAGAATATCAAGTAGTTATATGAGCCCTATCTTTACTAAATTAAACATTCTTCTGAACGAGTACTTTTACTTTTGATACTATGAGTACATTTTGATGCTGAAACTTTAACGAAAGTTTTGAATTCAGGACTTTTACTTGTAGTGGAGTAATTTCACAGTGTGGTATTAGTACCTTTAGTTAAGTAAAGATCTTAATACTTCTTGCACCACTGGTATCTGCCCTGCCTGTGCTTATTCCACTGAAGCAAATTCCTCACACTACTCAGAGCAAAAACTGTTAATCAGTAACTGAGCGACTCGGTTAAAAGTCTATTTTTTGTCCTTCAGTTGAAATCAACCAACAAGCTGCAGACACAGCCATGATTTTAAGTAACTTCTGAAGGCTTTAACTTTCAATCAATACAGAGGAGGATCACGCTGGCAAGGAAGATTTGTTTTGTGTAACGCAAGCTGAAACCAGACTGACAGGTTTCGTTGAGTCGGGGGTGGAGAGAGTGGGATGGGACAAGGGGAGCAGCGAAACACACACACACCAGCTTCACTTACTCACTTCCGTTTTCTGGAGAAACAAAACGTGCCAAGTGAGCTTCATTGTGGTTTCAATGGAAACGACTCCACATGAGAGAAAGATAACATTAACCAAACATGCTGATTCACAGCAAACATACCAGTTCCATATTTCAGTTTTTTTTTGTCCTAACCAAGAGTTTCGCCCTGACAGGGAACTGAATCTGATTTAATCTTCTTATGAGCCTTTTATATGAGCTTTTATCTCTCTATCTTCATGCTGTTTTTCGTCATTCAGCCAAACAGGAATCAGGCGAGCGTGCCTGGACAGGTTCGATTTCCAACTAACACGTAATGACATAGGCTTGTGACGAACAGAAAACAATAGGTTGAGCTTCTTTGAAAAAGGCAAAAACAAAACAAAAGACGCAAAAACCTGGTCAGAAATGGAGATTTCAAGATTGAATTAAGAAGAGAAATAACAATAATTTAAATAAAACAAAAGATTTAAGAGTATACTGTAAGAACCAAAGTGCTTTCCCCAGTTTTACCCTTGTCTCCACATTAAACAGCATGCAGGTGGCTCCGAATAAGCCAAAGGAAATGTCAATAAATGAAGCACACACATGACTCATGTTTACCACCAAAACTCAACCATTTCTTCGGCCCACTCCCCCACCCCCCTGAGTTTATGTTAGCAGAGAAACTAGCAAAACTATAGCAGCTGATACTAGGTTTAATTTACAAGCTCAGATTTGCAGCAGAGTTGTGCAAGTTTTTTGGTGTACAGGATGGAGAGTTTCCATGAAGGTTTCCAAGAAAACATGTATAAAACTGTTTTTTTGGTCATTGGCTTAAATAGGTATTGGTGTGCATGTTTTACGAGATGAAAGCATAAAATGTATAACCATTGCATAAACTAGAATGACATTTTTAAAGCTGCCTTTACTGCTGTTTGTATTTATTTATGTCTGGACAACCTACACAGAAAAGGCTAATTCAAGGTAAGAAAAAAAGACTAAATCAGCTGCCGTATCTGTGATCAGTTAAATCTTTTGGCCCTCTAAAAATCGGCATTTGTCTCAACAATGAATGAGGCTCAGACAGACACTCACGCTCAGACTGCTCAGGAGTGAGGACCAGGACGGTGACCTTGGTGGAGTCTGACTGACCACTGGTATCCGTGACAGTCAGCTGGAATTTATACAACCCAGACGTCAGATTGGACACGATAATCTCGTCGGCAAAGGTGGTTTTCTACAAGGCAAGAAAATATATTAAAAGGGAATATCAGACACGCAGACACAAGATTACTAAAAGTATTTTAAAAGTTCATGAAATGTGGCAGGATCAGGTTTGAATTTTAATCTCTTTAATCACCTCGATGGTGGCATAAGGATATCCGGTGAGCAGCTGCCACTGGTAGGAAGCGATACCCTGGTCGTCTTTGCTCCCCATGCCATTCAGAGTCACGCTGTCCTGAGGCTGCACCACCCGGTCCAGGCCACCGTTGGCTACCGGTGGACGGTCGCCATCCTCTACAAGAAAAACAGGGACAATCGGACAAAACATTACAGATCTAAGTACCGTTTAGAGGGAGACAGAGGGAACCTGAATTTGTTCCAGGGGTCATAATAACCAGACATGTGTGAACATGCTGAAATGAGGGTTTCTGCCCCCTCAGCCTGGGGCCTCACATACCCTCACTACAACTAACTGTTGTCACAGGGAAATAAACTGTCCATCAATGTTACTTTAACTTTAGAAAACTTTAGTAACCTATGATCCATTCAAGGACTGTTGGATTGCAAGAAAATGCCTGTTTTTACAAGTTCCTAACGTCTAATTTTGATTGAGTCATAATTTAAAAGAAATCGTTTCAATCCTTTTTTCCTAAGGCAATAGTACAAATACCAGGGGGATACATTATTTGAGATTGAATGTTTCTGAGTAAATGAGCTCAAAAGATTTATTGAAGGGTTATAATAACCATTTTCATCACATTATACTTAAACTTTTTGGTTAAATTATAACCCCCACCCCCCACTGTTTTTGATCAGAAACCTTGCCATGCAGATGATATTTTAAACGTTTTACTGTTACCTGGGGGGACATCGACTGCCAGGTAACCATCATACACAGACTCCAGGATGTAACTGATGTATCCTTTCTTCCTGACGAAGCGGCAGGCGTATTTCGTCTTGTACAAACAGTCAAAGAGAAAGCAGGAGTCGACCAAACCCTCCTCGGCTCCTCTCTGCATGAAGGCGACATTGCATCTCGGTTCCTTGCAGCAGGCGCTCACACAGTCCTTGTATCGGTCCAGTTTCGGCGACGAAATGAACGTCGCTCCGTCTTTTACGGATTCATCGGCGTCCAGGACGAAATCCTCCCGACCCTTCTTGAACCGGGCCAAGCACTCCTCCCCAGCCTCCTGGCCCTGAGAGCAGCGGAGGAGCGACACAAGGAGCAGAAGTGCACACAGCTGTCCTTTAAGGAGGGGAATCATTTTAAAAGTCCTGGAAACGTCTCCAAATTAATAAAACCACCCTTTACGCGCGTTAACAATAAATAAATACCACTTATTTTAAAATTTAAAAAAGCTATTTCTTCCGCGGAGTGTTTAGGCCGCAGGGGGGCAAAACAAATACAAATCAACCTTCAGCTCCTGAATTCTAGCTGAGCTCGCAGAAAATGGGTCAAAACTTCGGCAAACGCTCCCAGACAGTGATCTGATCGTCCGACCCTTTCCGCTCTGAAACTCTTACGAAAGATTCATCCGTTTGATGTCGACCTAAACCCAAGCGATCGACGACATTGCCCAGGTAACTCACCTGAGAGATACAGGAAGTGAAATTCCACTCCTGAGATGCCACTCCCTGCTGGCGGTTATATGACTGAAGCTCCAAACTAAACCAGGATAGAGCTCTGTCTGCGCTGTGGGGAAAACACGTTATTTTACAGAAACTGTATTATTCCACAGGTGTGTTTGTACATTAAGTGCAAATGCTTTTCTCCAATAAACAATCATTTTAACTAACTAACTAATAATAAAAAATTGTATTGTTGATTTACTTTGAGGAATCTATTCCTGTACAGTGATATATATATATATATATATATATATATATATATTGTTGTTTGAATTGTTTAAAGAAAACAAACATAAGGGGTCAAACAAATACTATTATTACTTTATTTTGTCCATATTTTTGGTAATTTTGCCTTGTGCAAACTTTTGATGTGTGTGCCCATAAAATTGGGCAACTTTTACCTTGGTAGGGAGAGGAATGAAGGTAATTTACGATGAGAGCAATGAATGATGAGCAATGAATTTGTCCTAATTTTGATTGAGTAATAGTTGGATTACCCATGAAAAAGTAATCCTTTAATTCCAAAGAAATCGTACAAATAACATCACATGGCAATGGATTATTAGACAGCCGGCCCCAGGGCACAGACAAGCAAAAAGGCCCCATCACCTACACAGGAGCCAGACACACAGACTGTAGTTGTTTACCCTTTCTTGATGTTTTTGTGTCTCTTTGTTGTTATTTTATGTTTCTCTGTGGTCTTGTTTTCTTGTAGTAACTTTATGATACCTTGTAGTCATTTTAATTCAGATTATGATTTTTTTTTTGTCTCTGTTTTTAGTTGTTTTGCCCTTTTTCATAGTTGTTGTAAGTCTCCTTGTAGTCTTTCTATGTCTCTTTGTAGTCTTTTTGTTTCTCTTGTAGTAATTGTATGTTTTTTCTTCTCTTTTTGTGTCTCTGTAGTAGTTTTGATCTTTTTGTACTTGTTTTGCCTAATTGCCATGTGTCTCTTTAGTTGTTTTTCCCATTTCATTGTAAAGGTCTTTCTCAGGTTAGTAAATTGGAAGCCCAGAGACAACACACACTGGAGAAAAAGTCAGGTCTAAATGCGGGCCACAGGTAAAGTTATGCAGCGCTGGACTCAGACTGACACAGCTCTCACAGGGTCCCAGTCAGAATGAGCCCCTATCTTAGTCATAATTCACATTTTCATTCATCTACAGAAATTGGACTTACACGCAAACCGAATCCTATTGGCCAGTTACCTATGACATGGACAGACGAACAGCTGTTCAAGTCGATTCGAAGGTTGTGATACACAAGATCTCATATTGTGAGAACACACTGCCCTGTCTCATGCCTGTCTGTGAAAGAAGGAGAGAGCTACAGTGAAGAAAAACACATTGGAAATCTGTCTTCTTATAATTTTCAAATATAATATGACATCATATTGTTGTCTTTGACGTCTTTCTTGTCTCTCCTGTAGTTATATTGTTTCTTTGGAATCATTTTATGTTCACTGTGGTCTTTTAGTGACCTCTTTTTTTAGTTTGTATGTCTCTTTATGTGCCTCTTTGTAGTAATTTTGTGTTTCTTTTGTGTCTCATTCTGGTTGGTAAATGTCTTTATAAGTGACATTTTGTAACACCCCCCCCCCCCCCCCCCCCCCCTGTCTCTCTGTGTCTCTTTATAGTTATTTTACATTTCTTTGTGGTCACTTTGAGTCACTCCTGTTGAGTAGTTTGTCACAGCGTTAAGCCAGCAGGTGGCAGTATGATCCTATCTACAGCTAAGTGTAAACACTTAATTAGCTTTTCTAAAACTGTAAACATGCTTTTAATGCCAGATGTTCACATAAACAGTATAATTATTATCACAACTTGTGAATTAAAGTCAAAGGATGTCTAATCATCTTTTTCCTGATTGTAGTGATACTGATGAGTCAGGCCTTGAGTCATCCCATTACAGTATGTGATGAGTCATCATACTACCTGAGATGTTATCAACAACTTAAACTGAAGAGGAAGTGGTCGCTCAAATTATGAAATGTAGATGAACTATATCGTGAGTCATAATTCCAATTTAAAACAGTAAGAGGACAGTTGATTTTGTGGAAAAAGTAAAGCTTGTATGCACACACTTTACAGCTTTCTGCTTCCTTTCTCTTGGCTTGGTCCGAGGTGAGAAGGCCTTACACAGGTCTCCGGTGCATGTCCCCCCCCCCTTTTTTTAGTCAACCCGACGGTGCAGAACCAAGTAGCATAAGGCGAGATGAATGAATTTGTTTGCCCGGAAAGGTGAGCTGCTTGGGGCGCTCAATAATTCAGTGTTTGTAACAGACAGTGCATCAGTGGGTGAACGCGCGCAGCTCAGGCTGATTGATAGGCCCTGCCAAAACAAAAAACTGAACCCCATTATTCATATTGTAATAGGATCTGTGGAAACTCTGCAGCCTGTTGTCTCTGTTGTCTCAACTGTAATAATTTGGCACCACGAGGTACAACTATGAATTTCTGACCTTGGGTTTATGTGCTACTGTTGGTGTTTTACTTTGATGGTTTGAGACTTTTATTTGACATTTGACTTCTAAACAGTCATAAATAGTGCTCTGCTGTTCATCCATTATTCACAAGGGCGTAACTGAGGATGCCAATTTGACTTCAAGGCTTATTAAACGTACACCTGATAATGCCTGTTATAAAGGGCAAGGCAGCTATCACACTAGAGGAACCCTGGCTCACCTGTCAGGGGGGACCCAGCTTTTGTTGGAAGTGTTTGTGAACACAAGAGCCCTTAGTATGCCAACTTTAGATACTCTAGTATACTTTAGATACTCTTACTGAGTGAATATTAGGAAACAGTGGTGGTGGGTGGATTGTTTCTGACATCTGTGAATCATAATATTGGAGATAAAATAACAATCATTTCTATATTTCATTTCAGAGCACATGTTGGCATAGTTTAAGAGAGTTTTATGTCCAACTTGATTGCTGTGCTCGCTCTTTCACCCTTTCTCCCCTTTTTATCACTGCAATTAACCTATGCTCTTCCATCTGCTATAACACAGAGAGAGGGAGAGAGAGAAAGAGCAAAAAGCAAACACCCTGTTAAGTGCGCACGCACACACACACACACACACACACACACACACACACACACAATGCCACTCACGAGCACAGAGACATATCTCATTGCTGTCCTCCTGATAGTGCAGCCAGTGGGTGTTGCAAGAGGAGGAGGGAAGGAAGGAGAGCAAGACACTGAGCTTTAGAGAGAGAGAGAGAGAGAGAGAGAAAGAGAGAAGACAAGGACAGGCAGCGTTATAGAGAGGGAGAGCACGAACACTCAACAAAATAACAGGAGATACGCGTGGGAACAGCAGCCCACTACAGAGAGAAAAAGGAACCTGTTAGAGCCTGTGGGTCTGTCTGTCTATCTGTGTGTGTGTGTGTTAAGTGTGTCTCCACGGTTCTCCTGAGGCTGTGGCAGCCATGGCGTCAGAGCCTAGCACCCAGTCTACGGTGATGTTCCAGGTAACGGACAAAACAGAGGAGCCGGCGCACCGCAAGCTGGGCAAGCTGACAGTCAAATACAACCGCAAGGACCTGCAGAGGAGGCTGGATATCGAGGAGTGGATCGACGGGCAGCTGCACCTGCTGTTTGACTGTGAGGTAGGGCAGGGCTTGCTCACACTGCCACACACACACACACACACACACACACACACTCAGATGTATAGGGTGCCCGAGGAGCAGGGGAGCAGCTCATAAGTGGCTGTGGCTGCTAGCTCTTGTGTATGAGAAATTAGAGGAGGAGTGGATGGTTCGTTGCTGCAATTTTTGGCACAAGCACTCATGTGTCACCAACCTGACTGCAGCTGTGTGGTGTTCTACCATCAGAATAAGGTTATTCTTCAGAGATATGATGTCTGATTACAGTCATTCGGAAGCAGGCTGCATACCTGGCAACACAACACCTTGATCACTGTAAACATCTGTCTGCCATAAAGCTACATTACAGTGCTCAGAAGTTGAATAGATTCTAGGATCACTGACATCAAACAATATCTAAGAGTAGGAGGGTCAAAACAATGTTCCAGTTACTCTGTGATAAAGTAATAAAATTTGCTTTTTAAATTGCTAGAGGAAGTAGTAAAATCAAAGATCAGTGCCAGGATAAAGAGGGTATTTTTTTTTAAAAAATGCTGCAGTTTTATGTCCTGCTATTAAGGCAGCATCCAGGACATTATGTTGTCATTTCTTGTGGACACATTGACTAACGACAGAAGCTACACACTGAAATGGATGGTAATTAATGACGTCAGTGATTAGACATTACAGAAATTTGCAATGTAAATAAACATGCAGGACGGAAAAAGTGCTTCAACAATTTGGAAATATGCACTCATATATTCCACAGTATTGCACTGAGAGTTTTGTTTAATTTGTGCAGGGGATTGTGTTGAGACATCAGCCACACACAGATTGCAACACAACCCTCATAACTCCACTCCTGTACGAACGATGGGATACAATCCAATTATGTCAGAGGCTCCATATTGATTTGCTTGGCGTTCTCTGAGGAGAAACCATGGCAACAGATGTCTCATCGCCCACACCAGGCAGCGTGGCATGGTCGAATTAGGGGTGTCTGTTGAGGAGCATGAGCTTCCCTAATGACGCTGCAGATTGGATGACAACACCGCCTCCGTTTCATGCCGGAGACGGCAGGGACAAACTGTTTCTCATTTAATTCTTTGAACCACACAGAGACCCCTTGGCTGCAGACGGCCTGTCGCCACCTCTCTGTCTGGCATCCCCTTACACTGCCAGGGAGCCCTGTGCATATGGAATATACTCATGCTGCAGAACGTGAGCATGCATTTGAGTTTACAGCAAATCTAGTGATGGACAACTAGCCTCTCCACTAGATTCTAAAGGTTAAGCCATAGTTTGAATACATTTTAGCTGCAGCTGACTGCTTGGATATATATATATATATATATATATATATATATATATATATATATATATATATATATATATATATATATGTATATGTATATATATGTATATATATATATATATATATATATATATATATATATTCCTCATCTTACTTTACGAGCTTCCAAAGCCTTCTTCCCTGTGGTAATATATGATAATATGCTTGTAGCACAGGGTGGAATAAATTACATTAGTGGAAACCAGGACATGGGTAAACAGATCTGAAGTCTGCCTCTGTTTACTCTTTTGATCTTGTCTTAGAAACAGACAATTACTTTTTTTCTCCTTATATTCTGGTTCTAGCATAATCTAACAATAGGATAATTGTACAGCACAGATAGTGAATGTGCAGGATCCCCAGCCAGCTCAATGACCAGATCTGATGAGGTGATGACGGATACAGATGCATCTCAATAAATTAGAATATCATAGAAAAGTTAATTTATGTCAGTAATTAAATTCAAAAAGTGGAAATAACACATTATATAGATCCATAACACACAGAATGAAACATTTCATGTCTTAATTGATTTCATTTCTTCTCATTATAATGATTATAGCTTACATTTAATGAAGACCTAAAATTCAGTGTCTGAAAAAAAATTAATGTTACAAAAGACCAATTTTTTAAAAATGGAAATGTTGGCCTCTGAAAAGTATGTCCATCTATATGCACTTAATACTTGGTTGGGGCTATTTTACTTGGAACTACTGGAAATGGACTTTTCCTTGATATTCTAATGTATTGAGATGCACCTGTAGCAATAACATGAGAAATGTCTCTGATTGAATGATGATAGTTCCTGATGTCATGAAGTTCCCCTTCCAAATTTTTCTAATAATACTCCTTGAACGCTTTACCTTATAGACTGGATATTTGCATTTAGCCACTTGTATGGAATTAGTCGTGGCTCTTGCACGTGCACTGGCCAGTGTAATGAATTTTGCATTGGCTCAGGAGAAGGTTGCTCTGTTGGTTCTCTGAGTCTTCCGCGTGGAAGCATTTACCATCAGTCCCCTGTGTCACCGTCTGAATTATTTAGAGGCATCTCTAATTCATACAAGTGCTGCCTCGGTCTGGAGTGACTGCCTTTGTTGCAAACTTCACACCTTTTGAGAAATGATAAACTAAAAAGAAAAAAGTGTGAGAAACAGTCTCAGGTAGACTTGAAAATGTTGACCCACGTGTGTGTGTGTGTGTGTAGTAACCCAGATCCCCACTGATGCTAATCTATGAGACCTTTTAAGTAAATATCTGTTATTTAAATTCACCCTCTGAACTCTAAGCTGATTCAGGGTGTTTTTCTCTCACTGTGGCCTTGTATTTCACTGCAATATATAAAATATATAAGTGATGGACCTCTATGGAATCAGCACAATCATGACTAGAAGTGGGAAGTGCGTTATAATGACATAAATAATTTAAAATAACCGAAAAGCGCAAGTTAAGTTTATCTGATAAATTATTTTCTTTAAATTGGAATAAAAGGGAATTTATATAAACAACACTTTTCCAAGTACCCACAAGTGTCTCCACATGCTATGCATATTGAACTATTTACATTTTTACAACCTCTACTTACAACCTCTCCTGTCCACTCCTCTCTGTTCTGTGTAAACTGTTTTTCAGTGAATATTTGTCACGTGACCGTTTGTCTCAGCAGAATCAATCATGGCTTCACAGTGTCGCTGAGGAGCAGAATTAAATGTTTTTAACAGGATCTACTTATTCCAAACAGTTTATTTTGGCGATTAAATAAGACATGTAGAATAAAGTGATTCTGACAGAAATATCAGTCTGTCTGTATTGTCTGTCTGACAAGTGGAATAAACACCAAAGCAGATACATAGATCTTGTTATGTTGGCAGCCAGGAAATGTATAACTTTAAAATGGAAAGATTTTGGATATTTTGATTTACCCTATGTGAGGGAATATGAGTTGTGGGGGTTGGAGTTCTGTGTATATCCTCTGTAACCTTTTGATTATTTGTGGGGAAAAAAATAAAATAAAATAAAAAATTCACTGGCATGTAGTCCAAACAGCGAGAGTTCCTGGGCGCGGTTTCCTTTACATTATCATAGCAAACAGACAGCGTGTGTGTGTGTGTGTGTGTCATGGAGCCACAGAAGTTTTATTGTAGCATTTTTCAACATCATGCTGTATGTAGCTTCATATTTGGTGAACAGATTTGTCCCCAAATGGTAAAATATTGCTCTACGAACATGCTGTGAACTGTCTCATTACAACCACATTAACGGGAGTTAAAGAGAGCTAAATAAAAAAAGGAAACATGGAACAACAAACCTGTTTTTGTTCCATGTTTGATGTGACAGTTTCTTGAGCAATAAACCTTTAAAGGTCTTCTTTCTAATTGGGGGCCAGCCAGGGTCACACAAAAACTAAATACAATTTCATACATAGAAGTCAGTATTAAAGTAAATGTTTTACCAGCAAAAATTCAGTCCTCTTTGTGTATTCAACCTGAACTGAGTTCAGTTCAGGTTCTTTTTGTCAGTCAACAGAAAATGTCTGGCAAGAGCTTGTAAAATATAAAATATTTTTTAAAAAGCAAAAATGGAACAACAAAACCGGTTTTAAATTGCCAAATCCAAAAGCATTCCATCATGTGTCTGCAGCAATTTTTACTCAAATATGGCTTTAAGATATTTTATTGATTTGATTTGATTGAGATCCTTTTATGATGTCCACTATAATTAAAAAAAAAAAAAAAGCTATTAAATATGGACCTGCTGGAGGTCACCACAATCACTACAAGTCATCTTCTGAGCAGCTTAAATGAGTAAATATCATGATATATAGATTTTGTCCTGGGGGTAGATAATCATTGACCTCTTCCGTAACTATATCTGTCAGCATCAGTCATATTCTTGCTCTTAGTCTGGTTTCCAATATACCTCACAGAGGCCAAGGGCAAGGGTCAGGGGGTCACCAAAATCATTACAGTCACTGTTCACTGGGGGCGTGAATATCAATACTCAAATTAGTGTTGCAAAGGTATCGATCATCCTTAAGGGCAACTTTAGTCAAATTAATGTACATGGCACTGATTTAAATGACAATCCAGCTCACCTTATGATGAAACTTTATTATAAATTCTAGCAAATGTCTGCTTATCCAAATTGGATCTGAATGCAGGTCTAAAACTTCAGAGGATCACTTTGCTTTAAACTCAGAATCCCGGGATTGAATTGTATGTGTTCTTTAAAAGCCAAAAAGCTTTGTTTATCGTAGAAAGAAATTGTAAAAACGGCCATTAACATCGGAATTTGAACTTTTCGACAGTCCTTGAACGGATCATCGGTTATTAAAGTTAAAAAGTAACCAGTGAAACTGAAAATTGTGATATTTCTGTCAAAATCACTTTATTCTACATGTCTCATTTAATACATGTCGAAAAATAAACTGTTTGGAATACCTAGATCCTGTTAAAAACATTAAATTCTGCTCCTCAGTGACACTGTAAAGCCATGATTAATTCTGCTGAGAGGAACAGTCATGTGACAAATATTCTCTGAAAATCAGTTTACACAGAGCAGAGAGGAGAGGACAGGAGAGGTTGTAAAAATGTAAATAGTTCAATATGTATAGCATGTGGAGACCCAGTTTTTTCCCAATATTCACAACACTTGTGGGCAATTAGAAAAGAGTTGTATAAGTAAAATCCAAATCATTCCTCTTTAAAAAAAAAAGGTACTTGCTTTTTTAATGATTTATGTCATTATAACTGTGATATTCTGCATTAAATGCATTTTTGAGTTGTTCACACTTCTAGCCATTTCATGGAGCCGCAGGGCTTATGTATTTTATATATATATATATATATATATATATATATATATATATATTATATATTGCAGTGAAATACAAGGACACAGTGAGTAAAATGTCAACAACAAAACAACAACAACAAAAAATGTTTCTGCCTAAGCCAACATCTATCCTAGAAAGCTTGGTTATCCCCAAAATGTATAGTTGGATGCCAAACAGTGAATAGAAAAAATACAGTACCTAATTCAACTGCAAAACAACATTATAACTTGCAATACCTACTCACATTCATTAGATTGGCTGCATCATGTTGGCTCAGGATACTTGCAGGGTGAGCTAAAGCTGCATGGCTCACTGCAAAAATCAAACCTATATACTGCATGAGAAGTGTTAAACAGGGCAATAAAAAGAGAAATCGGGACTGTTTACACCTTCAGTACATCATGAGGTTCATTTTGTAAATTATGTCTCATTTAGAGTAAAATAGAGGTTAAAGCAGTTCACTTTAGGGCGGGGCTACCTTCTGACTGACAGGTGGCTACTACAGTAAGTTCTGTGTTTTTGAATTCAAATTTGACCCTTTCACACTCTGTTTTTAGTTCATGGAAGTTATTTGCAGTATTTTGATCACATAAAAAATTATTTTTCAGTTGTACTAAAAGACACTGGTAACTTATCGTCCTTCTCCCAAGGCAGCTTCAGCCTTTCATCCAAATACGATCCAAAAAACAAGTTCTGTCAAAATGCCAAAATCAAGGCTTCAAAAAGTCCACTTCTTTTATATAGTTCTTCTACCATTTGAAGTATTGAAGCACAAAAATATAAACCAAATAGAACAAAAATATAAACCAAATAGCACAAAACAACCATCCACAGCCTAACAACTGGTAAAGCAAAGCCCACACAGCACAAAAAAGTAAAACATGGCCTAAAAAACAGGAAAAAAATAAAGAAAAACAGTGCTCAGCCCTGCATGTGTCTTGCAGACATCAGCAAAATCACACAGGATCCAAACGAGCAGCATGTATCAATTAGATGGGGGCACAAGGGATTCTGGAGGTGGGCCTATCTATTCCACCACTCAGCACTTCCACATTGATTAGCTCTCTCCTCATCCAGAAATTCCCGTCCTCACCAGCCATGAAAACTCCCCATCCGGAAAATATTCCCCTTAAAAAAGAAGCCCCACTTGTCAAAAATAAGTGTGCACCTGCTGACTCTAGATATCTGTTCCCTCCCTCTGATAATGTGGTTAAAAGGTGAGGATAAGAGCTTGTGTTATGAACTGACTACTCTGCCATAGTTGTTTTTTTATAACTCTTTACACTTTTACAATCTTTTAATGTAGTGTCCACCATTGTTTAGTTAACGTTTTGTTAAAAAGGGTTTGTATGAGTTTGTAGGACCTCAGGTTCATGTGTTACACTTAATGCTGCCCTTGGATACTCATAGTGAGTAACAACCAAGCTGAGATAAAAATATTCTTCAGAGAACATTTAAACTGGAAATAATCTCTCAGTAATGGCTGAGCTAAATGCTAGCTGGGTAAACCATCCATGAAATCTGATGGTGTCATTGGCAATGATGGCCCCCTGGAGCCTTTTTGTCCTCATGCCTCAGTGCTCTTCAGCTTGGCTTATTTGTGCAGCACATCATCCTTCATATCATTGTTATGGCAAACTATTAAGGAAGAGAGACTTGTTTATTCTTAAAACAACAACAAAACCAGTGGTATTCATCACCTATGGGTAAAAATAAGGTGTCAGTTTTTAATCCAACAGTTTATGTAGTAGGTTGCTGCTATGAAATTCATGCCATGTTTCATCACATCTTTGGGTTTCTTTTCCTTCTGAATGCTCAGTGGGGCGGACGGCACTGCAAGAACAAGGACGGCGAGAAGCCCACATTACACAGCGTTTTAAAGCTTTTTTGCACGCAGACATATAAGTCTGAGTAATATAGTAGAGGAGCTGCTAAAGAATAGGCCATATAATGCAGCACTATCTGCACTTTAATTCTGCTGCAATATGAGCCCCAGTGGTGGAAAAGTATTCAGATCCCTTACTCAAGTAAGTACTAAAACCACACAGAATTACTCTATGAGTAGTACGAATAGTCCTATATTTAAAACAAGAATAAAATGTACAAAAGTATCAGTATCTAAAGTTTAAGTACTAGTTGTGCAGAATGGCCCCACTCAGGTTGTTTGTTATTGAATTATTATTATTGATGCATTGATGTAAGCAGTGTCTTCATTTTTTCAATATAGCGCTCATTTTAACTACTTAATATACTGTTATGAGGTTTAATAAAAAATAAAGTCTAATCACTTTAAATGTATCATGTTTTTCCATGTTAAATCTCAACCTGAAAAGTAACAAAAGCTGGCAGCTAAATGTAGTGGAGTAAAAAGTATAATATTTGCTTTAAATGTAGCAGAAGCATAAAGTTACATGAAAATGGAAATACTCAAGAACATCAAAATTAAGTACATTCCACCACTGATGGACCTTACATGCAATACCCAACCTTTTTTATTTTTATTTTTTTTAATTTGTCAGTTATTGTTCTTGTATCTTTTTAAAAAAAATCTCTGATGTGGTTGTTTCTATTTTTATTAATATTTTATTCTGTTGTGGCAGGGCTGAATGCCGCCAACAAAATGTTGTTGCATACGTACAATGACAATAAAGTATCTTATGCCTTAGGTATTGCCTTTAACACTTTTTCCCCCTCTCTGTTTTTACAGGAGGAAGAGATTCCAGAGTTAGAGATCGACATAGATGAGCTCCTGGAGCTGACAGACGAGGGGCAGAGAACCCGTCTGCAGGTAAGATGCAAATTAACTTAACAGTGACATATTAAGCCATTATTCACGTTGCATGTCTAGGTTTTTATATAATCAGTAATTTACTGCTTCGTAGAACAACTGCAGTTATTCAAACAGAGGACAACCCGAGTCTCAGGAGTCTAACATTCATGCGAAAGAGTTTGAACATTTCAACACCTTGACACCTGGGTGCATAACTAACTATTTGCAAAGTGGGTTTATAGGTTAACAAGCACTTGACCCTCGCTGGAATTCAATGTTGCAATGTTTGCAGTGAAAAAGCAATGTCCGGCTTTGTTAGTGAGCCTGTTTGTGTTTCTTTGTTAGGAGCTGTTGCAGGAATGTGGAAAGCCAAAAGAAGTAAGAAAAGTATACACACAAGCATCTGAGGTTATATATATATATATATATATATATATATATATATATATATATATATATCTCTATATATATAGATATATATATAAACTTGTTTATGATTTCTGTTGTAATAGAATTAATTGTCTCCTTCTTCCCCATTAGGATTTTATCAATGGGCTGCTCTACAGGATAAAGGGTCTACGCAAAATGTCAGGTCCCTTGAAGAAATGATTATAGGTCAAATAAAGAATTGAGAATATGTGGAGCCTCTTATCTTCCCACCTTCTGTGGGACTCTTCCTGCCCTCTGTTCCCGGGTCAGCATCAGTCTTAAAACCAGGTAGTCGGGTTTTGAATGGAATTTTTTTATTTTATTATTTCACTTTAATTTATGGACTGCTATAACATTTTGTCTCCCATAAACATACCAATAATTCACATGTGATAAAAGTTGTACTGACTATTACTCAGAAGGTTTTTTTTCTGTGGAAGACTGTACATTTTCGGTTGCCTATTTATGTACATAAATATTTTTGTTCTGATAAAAGTGTTGTATGTCGGAAATAAAACATTTTCAAGACAAGGCTGTTGATGAATTATAAAAAGGGTTAAGAGAAGGCATGATATCATCCAGGCGGCAACCTCCAGGTCTGAGCAGGAAGGCAAACCAGGAAGTGCCTTAAGCTGCATTCTACTGTCCATTCATTTCAATGCAAAATGAGAAAAACTTCTCACTTGATTTATTACCTCAGAATTTTTTTTCGGGCAACACTATAGTCTCAATTGCTAGTAAAAAATCTTTATGACAATCTGATGTTAATAGTTCAAATTATGGCCCCATTTAGAAGAAAATAGAAGATAAAGAATCGTATGATTTGGGGCGTGACTACCTTTAATTGACAGGTCACAAACAAGGCCAGCCATCATCAGGAGAGAAGCAGAACAATGTTTATCCATGGCAACGTGTGCGTGTGTGTGTGTGTGTGTAAATAAAAGGACATTTAGCAGTTTGGTCACATAAATTTGACCCTTTCACTGTATTTTCACTTACTAACTGACGCTCCACAGAGTCGCTGTTCAGTTTTCTTAGGTAAGTAACGTGCATTTTGTTTATGTTTTTTGCTAGCCAAAACTAACATCCCAGTTAATGCTCCAGTTAATGCTAACATGAATTAGAAGCGGCTTTGCTCAGTCAAGTTGTCGGTGTCGAGAGGCGTGTAGTCAGTGTTGTCAGATCCATCTCGCTCCTCCACAGTCCAAATATGGTCTGCTCCCCGTATCGGAAACAAGATGGCGACGAGTGTAACGCTGAACTCGATGCTTCCAACGGGCAGTCCACAAACCAATGGGTGACGTCACGGTGACTACGTCCATTATTTATATACAGATGGTATCATCGGGTATTATTCATTCCACACATACAAAGAAATATTGACATGCCCATTAGACCCATCAAATACCAGTTAAACTATCCTGTTGGCACAATTGCTCTTTATAACTGCTCTAAAACACCTTTAAATTATGTCCAACTGTCCAGAGACGACTGCATGTCATTCCAAAAACATAAGCTCCTGTTTTCTGGCGTAAATCTCTAAACGGTGTGATGGAAACAAAGAAGACGTTGACATATCAAGTCTAGGAGTAAACACAGTGAAATCAGCAGCAGGAAGGTCCATTAAGTATGCATCCATTATCCTCGTCCATTTCCTGTCTGTGGTGAGTGTATGACAAGGCCAGACAAGACAAACACAGTAAGGGCCTCCATGCAAACCTTAATGGAGCAAGCTCCCAGAGGGAAGTGTAATTATGGTTTCTCCTCAGTCGGCTTGACAGTAATGCACACTGATGAAACTGCACTCTGGCCTTCTCTCGGCCATACGCACAGGGTCTTTCAGCTCCTCCATTACATTAATTTGCTCCACTCTGTGACACAGGGGCAGTTCACGCTGTAAAACTACACTTCTGACAGCCCGGGACGGGGTTTTTTTTCCAAGTGATGATATCGCACAAAAAAAAAAAAAAAAGAGGATGTGACGCGCCTGACACTTATAATGGAATTACACACAGGGACAAGAAAGGCAATACTCATGTCACACTTGCAGCCAAACATAGATTACAAGAGTGACTGCAGTGCCTGCCAAAAGCAAACAAAGCCCTCAGTAATCCTTTTATACGGACTCCTCTGTACTTCTTCAGTCCAGAGCTGACAGTCTTCTGATAGTGCACATCACCCCAGATGAGCTTGTGATGTGGTGGCTTTATGTACGTGCTGTTAATTCTTTTTTTTCTAATAATCAAATGGTGACAACTGCAAAGCACGCCTAAAATGAGCCTCTGTTGTCTTTGAAAAGTAGGACAAAGTAAGAAAACACTGCAAGTTTCTTATCCTGTTGGACAGTTTAAAACTTTTTGGAGTGTGTGCAGAAGCTTTGCTAAAATACCACAGAAAAATAGGATTTTTACATTTTTATTATTATTATATATAGGGCCTAATGCAAGAAGCGATTTATGAACAAATTTCCTTTTAATTTTTTTTGTATTTACAACGTTTCCATTGATTTGCACGATTCGCCAATGTTTTCTTATTTTTACTCTCACACTAAGATAAGAAAATAACAACTTGTTTTCAGTCAACAAATTCTTTTCATCAAATTCATTGCTGCTGAAGCACTTCTTCTTCTTGCAGTCTTTTTTGTGATATAGTTTAGGATTCATTAACTATAATAATTAACAAGTTATGATGAAGTTGGAATCATCGCTCAGCACACTTGAATACAAGCAGATTTGAATGATTTGGTGCATCTTAATTGTTCTCTTAACAGAGAATTAAGAGAAAATCTCAGGCTCCTACATTAAAGTGTACGTGTACTTCTAGGCTTTGCTTTGCCATAAATTAATTATTGTTTTTTGCAGTTCATTTAGATCCTTGTTAGCAATTACATACACAAGATAATGCTCTCACTGTGGTCTACAGATGCATGTTAACAGCCACTTTAGACGGATTGGATGAAATAAGATGGGGTTAAAATGAAAGGTTCTGGCTTCTTTTAGATAATAGGTAGTGTTTAAATCTTCTGAGACATTGTATTCAGTAATAGGTCACTTAAATCTAAAGCACAAATCTAACAGTGATGACTGACCAGGGCCTGATAAGGCGAACGCCTACAGCAGCACAGTCTCACTATCATGTCTTCCTCTTCTTCTTTGGCGCAGTGTAGTTACTGGTGCGATGCTCCTTCCTGTCAAATTTATCATGTCCTTCCCTGGGGAGATAATGGAGAGTAGATTGATAATTCATCACAATAAATACTTTATATTCATGCTGCTTAACAGTATGGCAACAGCCTGGTGACAATCTATCTGGGTCATGGTATGCATTCCAAATCGCAGCCATCTTTCTTGAGCATCAGAGAAAAGATTTCCACGCAGAGTTCTACCACGAGGCAAAAAACTGTATATATATATTACTGTGCATGAATGAATAGATTCCTATTCATTCATTCCTAAAGTAATTCAACAGTACAATTTTTTATTTAGTTATTTAGTTAGTAAGTCCTGCAGCTCTATGGAAGTATATGGCTTGAAGTGTGAACAGCTCAAAAATGTCTTTTGTGCAGAGGACATAAATTATAGATTTATGCAAGGACATAAATCATTAAAGACAAGAAAAATGCAGTTGATAAATGATAAATTATTTTTAAGTGCCCACAAGTGTCACGAATATTGGTAAATATATAAATACATATTGAAATATTTGCATTTTTTTACAGCATCTCCTGTCCTCTCCCCTCTGCTCTGTGTAAACAGATTTTCGGCGAATAATTGTCACGTGACCCTGCGGGTCAGCAGAATCAATCATGCATTCTTAACCTATGATCCGTTCAAGGACTGTGGGAAAGTTGAAATTCCAACAATAATGCCCGTTTTACTGTTTGCTTTCTACCATAAACTGTGAATTTTTGGCGATTACATAAAGAAAACCAACATTCAGAGGGTTAAGCTACCTGAAGCAGCGGTTGCAGTAAAGGTCTCCATCACATGTGTGACAGCGAATAATGGCATCGTGGTTGCAGATGCAGCACCATGGAAGCTCTTCATCGTCGCTGTCTGATGGCTGATGTGCAACAGCAGCTGGTGAAGTCCTACTCTTTGGTGCTGGAGCCTGCGTCTTTAAAAAAAAAAGAAGAAAAAAAAAAAGACTCTCTAATAGCTGAAAAATGTTATGAATTTGTATTTTGGGGGTTGTTTAGTACCGGTTTCTTGGAAGTTTTCTTCATTTCTGTGTTCTTTGGTCCACTGTGCTCTAAAGGTATGTTGTAGCCACTGGCCTCATCCAGTGCAGCCTCTTCAGAGAGCTGGGACAAAAATCATAAACAGGAATTTCAAAACATGTTATCTTGTTCACATTGTAAATAATTCAAATTGCAAAATAGCAGCCCCTTGTGGCCACCTGAATTAGTCCAGATTCAATCACAATCATCTTTTAAGAGTTCAGCACTTTGTGGAAACAGTTTTATCATGTTTAATGTAAGATAATCTATGTTATACCCAGACCTGTTTTAACACTCTCTTCACAGCTTCTTCCTCAGTTTCCTCCTCACTGTCAGGATGCTGGAAGTCTTCCATTGTAACTGGAAGTGACATGATAATACAATAATGGCTTAAAACTTCTTAAATCGCCACAGTGTTTACAGTTAGAGCCTGTAGCACCCAATGATGTAAAATATGTCCTGTTAATATCATAAAAGTTGGATTTACACCCATTGAAATTGTAATTCAATCCAAAAGTGTTATCAAATGTAATCTTTGGGGGTGAAATTGAGTAAAAGGGAAAAAAGTCTTGGCTTTTAAATGTACTTTAGTATTAAGGACAACCTATTTATTCAATTCAAATTGGTTTTGAAGAAACAAATTTCATAAGATCAGGGGAGGCAAAGGATACTGCTTTATTGCTAAGAGTCACTGCTGACTCAGATGAAAAAATAATTGATTGTTTTGTGTGCCATTAGCCATCTTCTGCAGCCTTTGTCCTCTTCCAATGGAGTGTAATCAAAGATCCACTCTGATCTAATGGACAATCCTTAGAAAACAGCCAATCAGAACGGGTAAGGGCGGGTTGTTTTCCAATTGATAACGATTTTAATTCAGTGCATCTTTGCCTGATAACAAATCTCAAACTATTTATGTTTCAAAACATAAAATCTGTGTCAAATGTTAGTGTTTTCAGTTGGCTAACATCAAAATAACATTATTAGAAATGCTGTATACTTGCACACTAAACATACTTTTTTAAACATTATTATTCATCAGAATTATTATATCATCAGTTTAAAAAGAAAGAAGAAGAGAACACACCTGAAATGGCATTTTATTACAATATTGGTGAAATTACTACACTATTGAGATTTAAAACATGTTCGAACAGGTGCAAATTGTATTAAATTCTAATGCTTTTTAGAAATAAATTATTATATTATTGGGTGCTACTGGGCTACATGTAAAAGTAAGAATAACGTTAAGAAAGTGGCACATTAAGATCTCTATGTGTACCTTTGTCTGGGTCTTGCCCTTTCAGCTGCGCCATCCTTTTGGCCATGTGCAGGATCTGATCCTGAGAATGGCACTCCTTCCTCAGCTCCTCCATGGCCTCCTCAAGGATACGGGCCTTCTCAACCTCCAGCTGCTTGTCTGCCTCCTGGTTCTCCTCCAAATTCTCATCCAATGTTCCCCCCTCCCCCTTGTTCAGGTCATTCATACGGCCATCTACACCTGCAGAAAAATGGAGATTACTTGGCTTTTGGTGTCAGAATTAAGTTGTGGTATAATTGATATAACATACATAAGACTAAAATCTGACTACATCATTCATTATTAATTTAATTTGGGATAAAATCGATAAAACACATGATTACTGCATTCAGGATTTGATTGCTGGTCGTCTATGGCAGCTTCCTCTGTCATCTGAGTAATCAGATCATTGGCTTGTTCAGTCTGAGTCCTGTTATCTGGAGGACGGTGCATCTGTGCAGATGAGCACAGAAGTACATATAACGGTAAGCATTTATAGCAAACTACTAGTATGCAAATGCTCCTCAAATGCTTTAACTTGTCTATACTACAAGGATCAATATGTTACAAACAAGTGAGAAGAGGTTTGGCTCACAGGTGGAGGAGCTTGAGATGGTGGATTCTGACCCCGCAGAACTGCCAGACGGTCCTCCATCTCTCCTAAAGAAGGCACTGGCTGGCTGGGAGCTTTGAGAGCAGCAAGGCGAGACTCCAGCTCCTTATCAGAGGGGACAGACTCTGAAGAAGCAATAAAAAGACAAAATGTACTAATATATTTGTCGGATCAAATAAAAATGGAAAATGCTGGAGAAAAAAATCTAATTTCAATACTTGGTGTAGTGTCCTCCTTCAGCCTTCTAAGTCTTTCAGCAATAGCCTGATCTTCTTTACTCAGGCCTTTGGTTGGTACATGGCCTGCTTTACTGTTTCTGTTGCCTCCTTGTGCAAGAGGCTGGGCCTGCTGTCCCTGCTGTTTGGCCTCAAGTGCAGCGACCCGTCTATGAAAGAAACATGAACTTTAGATACCCTGAAACTGCCATGTTGAAAGATTTTTTTCAGTTTTTTCAAATCTGATCATGTTACGCATCAATGATTCATAATTTTGACTGTTAACATATACAATGCTGCTGCAAATGCCATTCATTCAGATCCATATCATCACAGTTGATGCACTTTTTCTCCTGTAGGCTTGATTATCCTCCTACTTGAATATAGCAATGCACAGAGCTCTGGGTACTTGCACTCCACTGTACATTGTAATTTTTTTATTTAGTGTGTTTATTGTCTTTGTAAATGCTTTGTATTGTATTCTTACTTTTTGTAATTTTCAGGAGGAGACCATTTACCAGCATTGTTTGAAGATTCTCCACTGAAAAATACAGAAGTGAGAATGAGAAACAATTCTTATTAACACTAATAAATGACCCCATTCATATTATTTTGCATTGTTTGACCTTTACCTTGTCAGATTACCATGGCACTGTTTGCAGACCTTCTGCTGGGTGTTGCCACAGCGAGGCACCACAGCACTGAAAGTCAAACAGCTGGAGCAGAAGGAGCGGCCGCAGCTCTTACAGCCCAGCTGTGAGGATAATGCAACGTAAATTACACACTTATTACGTTTAGGTGTACAGCTACGTGATAAATATTAGCCATGAAGGTCTTACCTCCTTCTTGAAGAGGCTGAACTTTGATGCACAACAATAACAACGGTTGTCCATGTCGACACGTGTGCAGAGTCATGCGACAGGCAATTATAAGTTGAATGTTATTCCTGTAGCAGTTGTATAAGTGAAGAAAAATTACCCCATCGACAAAAATGTTGCAGCTATCTACCTATTTTCAACCTTTCAACGTTTCTGTAATCACAACAGGAACTATACCGGAAGACGCATTATGACGTATACTACGGTTTCCTGTTACTGGTTTCCTCCAATCAGCTTCCTGCAAATTGTGACGCGGCCCTTGTTCAAAACAGAGAACCGACCGATGACCAGATTTTGTTTCACCGCTGTACCTGTAACAATCTGAGGGGGGAAGACCAAAGGAGGCCTCTTTAGCGGTATGAAATACCACACATTTGTAGATTATTAGTTTTTGTTTGTGTATGACTGGCAGATTTAGCGAAATTTCGCGAACGAGGACAGAAGTGACCGCGCTAAACGCCGATTTTCGCTAACGTTAGCGTGCTAGCCTCCTGACGTCATCCATTAATTTACGTTAGAAAATAAACTGTATTTGTATTTCAACTAGGACACCAGAAACACCAGTTTGGTCATGGATGTAAGATGATGGCGACAATAAATAGCTACCGGTAGTTGTATTTGTGTTAGATGTTGTGTTGCATAACGTCACCCTGTTAAAATAATCGCCTAACTCATTTTTTCAAGTTTTGCAGGAAACACAAAAAACTTCACCAAAAATGTAACATACGGCATTTATTGATCATTTCACTCAAAAACGATATAAATAAGGATGGCTATTGGCATAGTAATAACACTGTGTAAATTATGTAACTTAAGAGAAATAAATGACTTAGGCAATTGTTTGAACATGCCTTTGTGACTTAAGCAAGATATGGTAACACTTTATTTTGAAGGTGTCTACATAAGAGTCACACAAGCCTGTCAGAAACATGACATGACAAGTATCATGAGCAATAATGTTACTTCAAAGTGTTCTAGCTCTTCTTTGCTGGGTTCTTATCTGATACCTATGAATGTGGCAAATTGTCAAAGGAGTGATGATCTTAAAGGGGTAAAATCACATGATCTGATCAACTGAGGATATAGGCAATTTTACCATAGGTGGCCGGCGAAATGAGGAGATGATTTAGGCAAAAAAACAATTTTGACAAAAAATTAGTTAGCCGATTATTTTAACAGTGTGACAATAAGTTGCTAACATACATTTTTACCAACGTTGTAAATCACACAAATATCTCTCTGTATTTTTTATGTTATTAATCGCACGGTAACTCTCTGAACCCCAACACCAGCCGTTTCAGGGCATTTTGTGCTCACTGTGGCCTTGTTTTTCACTGCAATATATAAAATATTTATAAAATATACTAAGTACTATAATACTACTATATTATAGTACTATAATAAAGTCCTGCAACTCTATGGAATCAGCACAGTCATGCCCAGAAGTGAGAACAGCAACAAAAATGTCTTACGCAGAATAACACAGTAATAAAGACATAAATCATAGAAAAGAAAAAACGCAAGTTATCTTTTTTTACATTGCAATATATATACATATGTATGTACTTCCGTAACCTATGATCTGTTCAATGACAGTTTGTTTTTACAATTTATTTCCATGATAAATGGTGTATTTTTTGGCGATCTCTTAAAGAAAACATACTTTTTAATTGTGAGGTTCAGAGATAAATCAAGGCTCAAATTCTGTCAGTTAATGTCGATGTGGTCAGTGTGTTTGAAACACATATACACCTGGTTATTTGGGTGATTTAAACTGCTTCACTAAACATGATAATAATAGACGTGACACATACAAAACTGGTGGGGGGTTGCAAAAATGTCAAATCATATTTATAGCTTTATGTACCCTCCATATGCTAATATTCTTTGCTCCAATGTCCTGAATAATGTTTCAGTTTGAGCACCCAGACACAAATTTCAGCTTGAATCACAACCACAGTTATATTGATAAATATATGTATATAATATGGATCAATATATTGACAAGCAATAGTTATATGGCACAGTTCAGGCATTAACTTGTATGAAGTGATATAATAATTAAACAGTGCTATAAGAAGCAACAAGTCAGGTTGACAATGCAAGATAAATTGTCAAAGCATAGTGAAACTATGTTGAAATATGTTGTGTATGTGTCTGTCTGTTGGTCTGTAGGCATCCAGTTCTAATTTCGACCATGGCAGAAGGAGGAGATGTTGAATGGGAGCTAAGCAAAGAAAACATCCAGCCACTGCGGCGGGGCAGAACCATATCAGCCTTACATCAGGCCCTCAGTCAACAACAGGACGGACTCAGCTCTGCCATCAACCAGCAGAGACAGTATGGATGATCTATAAAACATTGTGCCCCGATTGGGTGACAGCTTTTTTTCCCCAGCAGTTTCAACATGATGATGGAGGTTTCTTTGCTTTTTATTTCTCCAGGGCCTTTGAGTCCGAGCTGCGAATGTACGATGGAAATGATCCACTCGATGTTTGGGATCGGTAAGTCAAAAATGTCAAGTTTTATAGGTACTGCCCTTAAAAGTGAGAGGTTAATCCACACATGGTTCTGTCTTTCACAGGTATATTAAGTGGACAGAGCAAACCTTCCCTCAGGGAGGAAAGGAGAGCAATCTGGTTGCGCTGTTGGAACAAGTTGTGGGCAGATTCACAGAGGAAAAGAAATATCATGAAGACCCTCGCTATGTTGACCTCTGGATCAAATTTGTACGTGCAACATTGTCACCTCTGACTATTTCTTCTACTTCAACAAACTAATGCAGCGTTAATTGCTTATGCCATACATGTGTATTGTCATTAGGCAGAGAACTGCCAGGAGCCGTTGGACATTTACAGGTACATGCAAGCACAGGGAATCGGAGTGACACAGGCATCTCTGTACATCGCTTGGTCTGAAGAGTACGAGAATCAGGGCAACAGTCGAAAAGCAGACCTGGTCTACCAGGAAGGATTCAAGAAGTGTGCGGAGCCGCATGATAAGCTACTGCAATTTCACAAGTACGGACTTATCCAGTAAAGTTTTAGGTATAATTTTAAAATGCAAAATATTGGTGTAAATCACAACTTTCTTTTTGTATTGTCATTCGTAGTGCTTTGCAGGCGCGCGTGTCCCGACAGGTGATGATGAATGTGGAGGAGGATAGTGACGACGAGCCGAAACAACCTGAGAGAGTTTCTCTTGCTGAACTCAAACACAGAGGGAAGAAAAAGGCCATTGCTCCAATCAACAGAGTGGGGCCAGCAATCAGAAGTAAGTATACGAACATATGAACGTTTAAAGCAGGTGTTACCAGTCCTCCAGCATTTTTTAAATTTCAACATTAATTAATCCACCAGTGAGATTGGAACATGTGTTTTCTTTGAAGTATTACCAATTTATTGCCAATTTATCGTAGGAAGAAAACAGGCATTATAGTCAGACTTTGAACTTTCCAACAGTCCCTTGAACAGATCATAGGTTATGAAAGTTTCCATTAGAAAAAAATTGCCTAAAATAAACTGTGATCTAGATCCTGTTAAAAACATTAAATTCTGCTCCTCGGCGACACTGTGAAGCTATGATTTATTCTGCTGAGACGAACGGTCACGTGACAAATTTTCACTGAAAATCTGTTTACACAGTGCTGAGAGGACAGGAGAGGCTTTAAGTAGATGGTGTAGAAATGCAAATAGTTCAATATGTACAGTAGTTTTCAATATAATAGCAGTTGAATATGACTTACAAGATTAATCCAGCTTTTTAGTATATTTTTTATTGCTACATGGCAAACAAGGTACCAGTAGGTGCAGTAGATTCTCAGAAAACCAACAAGACCCAGCATTCGTGATACCCACGCTCTTAAGGCTGTGCAATTGGGCAATTAGTTGAAAGTGGTGTGTTCAAAAAAAATAGCAGTGTCTGCCTTTGACTTTACAAACACAAAACTCAGAACTGCTTTACGGAGGATTGTCTTATATGTTTTAAGACTGTCCTGCCAGATTAAAAGAAATTCATCCAGCTTAGTTGAACGCCATTTCCTTTCGAGCTTTCGTGAAATTTGCTTCAGTTCACGGGTTTGAGAATTGTACCATGGAGTTAACTTTTTCTGTTTTATTATTTTCTTTTTTAGTGGGGCAATAAAATCTAGCGTTGTTCGCAGTGAATCTGCAGTACTGTCGACAAAGTTATCAATTAGGGAGGGACTGAAGTTAACATAGTCCTCTATTATGTTGGAGCATGACAAAGAGTTAAAGACAGGTGGAATCGCTTCCTTGAACTTAGCTACAGCACTATCAGATAGACATCTAGTGTAGAAACTCTTGCTTATTAGCGAGTAGTCCAGTAGCAGGACTTCAAAAGTTATTAAATAATAACTTTTAAAACTATTAAATGTTCCATTTCAATCCCATACGTCAGCACAAGGTCGAGGGTGTGGTTAAAAGAGTGAGTGGCTTCATGAACTTTCTGATTAAAGCCAATCGAATATAATAAGGAGATAAAAGCAGTACTAAGGCTATCATTATCAACGTCAACATGAATATTAAAATCACCTACAATAATTACCTTATCTGCAATTAGTACTAGGCTTGATAAAAACTTGTGATAAATGAGAATTGTGATAAAAATTCTGAATATGGACCGGGACGCCGGTAAACTGTGACAAATAGGATTGGCTGTTGGTTTTTCCAGGTTGGGTGTGAAAGACTGAGAACAAGGCATTCAAATGAGTTATAGCTTAATTTAGGTTTTGGGGTAATTAGAAGGTTTGACTCGTATATCGCTGCAACTCCTCCTCCTCGGCCTGTGCCACGAGGGATATGAGTATTAATATGACTAGGGGGAGTAGATTAATTTAGGCTGACATATTCTTCATCACGCAGCCAGGTTTCAGTTAGACAAAGTAAGTCAATATTGCAATCTGATATTAACTCATTTACTAATAAAGCTTTAGATGATAAGGATCTAATGTTTAAGAGTCCACATTTAATTATTTGGGGTTTTTGTTTATTTGCAGTTGAAGTTTCAATTTTTATCAGGTTATTTTGGGTAACTCCTCTTCTGATAGAACCTGGTTTAAATAACTTAGCTTTGGGAGGACGGGGGACAGACACAGTCTCTATGGGGTTTTGGGTGGATGACTGCTCAAAGGGAAAGGCAGAGAAGTGTTTTACACTGCGACTCTGCCTCCTGGTCTCAACTCTGACTTGTCACGGGTTTGGACCGCTAATAAACTTGGTCAGGTTGCTAGATATGAGAGCGGCTCCATCCAAAGTGGGATGAACACCATCTCTCCTAATAAGACCAGATCTCCTCCAGAAAGTTTGCCAATGATTAACGAAGCCCACGTTGTTTGCTGGACACCACCTCGACAACCAGCGCTGGAGCGATGAAATGCGGCTACACATATCCCAGTCCTGCTGGGGCGTACATATCACGAATGCTGGGTCTTGTTGGTTTTCTGAGAATCTACTGCACCTACTGGTACCTTGTTTGCCATGTAGCAATAAAAAATCTATCAAAAACCTGAATTAATCTTAAGTCACATTGGACTGCTATTATTTTGAACACAACTGTATAACATGTGGAGACCCAATGTTCTTTTCTGATAATAATGACACTTGTAGGCACTTGGTAGAGTTGCCTTTTCTTTTTTGTATGATTTATGTCATTATTATTCTGCACACAAAAAACGTGTTGTATGATTGAGCTGATTCCATAAAGGTGAAGGACTTGTATATTGCAGTGAAATAAGGCCAAAGTAAGTATAGTGTAAAAAGAGCATAAAAACGCCCTGAAACAGCTTGTTGGGGTTCAGAGTGTTAAAAAAGTGTTAAATCCCTATACAGGTACTTCTGGAGGCATGCAGTCACACAATGCCCCGGTCCTCGGCAATATTTCAAACAGTCGCTTGGTGGTCTTTGATGAGAACAAGGCTCAAAGTGCAGACCCCTCAGAGCCAAACTCGGAGCCTTGGATGGCCCCGCCCACTTCCAGGGCAAAGGAGAACGAGCAGAAGCCTGGGAAGTGGACTAACGTCAAGGTATGAGACAAGCAGGTGTTGTGTGACTTGATTTTAATGAGTGGAGTGTAATACAGCGATGGTGTGTTTTTACCACAGGTTCCCCAAAAGTCTAAATTTGGACATACTGTTATGGCCCCGCCACCTCCCAAACCCACCTTCCAACCATTTGTTGAGGAATCAGACCTGCCGGCAACAATGTGAGTGACGATATCACATCATGTGTTGAAGTCATGAGACAGTTATCATTAGTTTCGGCCTGGCCAAGTTGGAGCCCTATCGATGACTTATTTCCATTTTAACTCAGGTTACGCTACGAAGATTTGTTGGATTTAATTTGGCATCTTTCTTCTACCCCTTCAGGACTCCTTGTAAGATCAACCCGGCAGTGAACACCGTTTTATCAGCACGTAAGCCCTGCAGAGAAGAAACTCCTCTTAAGAGACTACAGGAGCACCAGCAGCAACAGAAGGAAGCAGAATCTGGACAGTCCCAGGAGCAGAGCATGTACTGTAAAGAGCTGCTGCTCAGCGGCGCCTCCGAATTCTGCTTTGAGGAACTGCGTGCCGAACGCTACTTCAAAAAGGTCACGCAGGAGGTCGGAAATCAGAAGGATGAGGCAAATACAGGTGCTTCAAACTGATGCAACCTAAGACTCACAAGTTTGAACTTTTCTAGTCTTTCAAGATATTTTTTTTTTACCTTGTATCATGTAGTTACTGCTATACATTGTTTTTTATCCCTGCTGTAAATATTTTTTCTTGGAGCTACAGATACTCAAAAAGCTTTTTAGAAACCTTTTTAGATGTGGCATTTTAGTTTTGTTGGATTCAGTGGGAACAAATATACAATGTTAATTAAATCCAGTTGAAATACTACAATCTGCAAAAACTAAACATGACATGGATGACATAAATAATTACACAATTTCAACAAACAAAAGAAATAATATTTGCTTTGCAAGCTTCATTCAGACAAGATCTGCTGGCCTGGTGAAAATACCCGTAATCCCATTCATTTGAGTGGGCATAGTGCATTTAGGCTGCCGTGGAAAAGTTGAAACAGATTGAACTTTTGGAGAAACACAACCTGACATCACACCAATCTCCTAACCAGTGAGTTAACATCTTTTCACCTTGCCGCAATGTGATGGGTGCCGAAGATGATGTCAGTACAAGAAAGTTTAAAAAAGTGAGGGTAAAGAATAAAAGACAAACACTTACCCCCAACTGCACACAACTGAGCCATTAAAGTGACACCACAGTACAACCCTGCAGCCTAATGTTTCTACTCTTTGTAAATAGTCATATTAAAGATTTTTGTTCACCACAGCTCGAGTCTCTGCTGCAGAAATACTAACACTTTTTCCTAATTTCCTGCTGACTGCTTTTTTTTTTTAACTGCCATGTTCTTAAGAACAATGTTGTTGTTTTTCTTGTTCAGTGTTTCTTGACCAGAAGTTTCAGTACAATTCCAACAAAGATGCTTCAGTGAGGCAAGTTTAATGTCTCAGTCTGAGTGAAATGTCCCTTCAAGGCCATGTACCATTGGTGGTCAATAAACAAGTTAAAATGTTTGGCTGTTGTTTGGTTTGTTTTTTTTAACATGGGGGTTATGAGGCACCATCAGCACGGGGCAAGCAAGGGAAAGCATGGGTTGTATTCTTTGCACTGGCATTTGGATAACTAATGGGGTGCAAGAACAATTTAGTGCTGACTGCATCTGTTTCTGCAGTTTAAAGAGTCACCACTAGTAAGTAAATGGAAATAATCTGCATTTAAATATAATACATATATGTTATTGCTACTTCTGCCCATTTCATAGAGAATTGGGGGTTTCACATGAGTCGTGGTCATTAGACAGTTATTAGTTTTCCTTTTTTAATAGAATATACTGTACAATTAACTGAATAGAAGTTGGGGCCCTATTTCCAATTTAACTTGAATTACATTACTATGATTTCTTTGATGTAATTTGGCATCTTTCTCTACATTTTGCTGCATTTTAAAGGGTCAACACAGGCTTGAGTGAAAACCATGGTGAAAACAAACAATCTGCATTTAAATATAAATGTTAATGCAACTTATTCTAATGAAGTGACTGCTTTTAGCAGGATATCCTTTAACCCCTGATCATTCTGCCCCCTTTCATTGAGGATTTGGGGTTGTTGGCAGTGGACCTTTAGGGGTTAACTATAAATGCCACATAAGAGGGGTACGTACTACGTCACCTGAAAGCTGGGACCATGGGGATTCATTTGAGATGCAGCTCAGCACTGTGTCAAGTTCTTGTCATAAATCTGTAATACTAATAAATTAAACATTTAAGTAAACCACAGTGCTTAACAAATTTATTAGACCACCTATCATAAAAATGCGAAAAAATAGATATTTTTAGAAATCTTTCAAAAGCTTGTTTAAACCTAAAATGTTATTGTTATTTATTTGGCAAATAACAAACTGAATTGACCTTTGTATAGCCAGATTTGAGCCGGCTCACTGGCCTTCTCAGAGGTTTTTTTTGTAAAACAGTAAATGTGAAAATTCATGGATAACAATAACTATTTCAGCATTAAAATATTTTTAAAATGATTTTAGTAATTACTGATGCTGTAAATTTAGGACAGCTGTGGCATACAACGCTGGTCTAATACATTTGTTAAGCACTGTGTGTGTGTGTATATATATATATATATATATATATATATATATATATATATAAACTAGTTGTTGCAGCGGCAATTTGAGGGTTGATACCATTTGTTACCCACATATGGTGCTCAATTAGGCCATTTATTGTATTCGAGTGTATAGATTAAAAAAATAGTCAAAAAATCCTCCAAAATATTAGATAAGTGCACCAATATTACATTTTGAGATTTCTGTATTTTCTGCAAGCACTTCTGTCCTCTAAACCACTGAGAAACCATCTTGTTGTCAATATAATCTCCTTAAATAATGTTGGAATCCCAACAAAGAGACTCGTGACTTTTATGAGCAAATCATGCATTCAGCTGACCAAATGTTAATCATCGTCCAGGAGAGGTTTCACAGAAGCCGGCGGACTAAAGTGGTAGGAGTGAACCTAATCTGCTGTGATGATGGGATGTACTTCACACACAGCGCAGACTTTGATGAATGGTTGGAAGATAGGAGGCTGGCTCATTAGCAAGTGAAATCCACCCTTTGCAGTTGTGGGCAGAGCAGGAGTCAGTTATCCCCGAGAGGTCGCTCCCCTGATGCACGGTGGCACTGCTTGCACTGTGTTGCTGCTTCTACATGCACATGGAGCACTAAAGGAACACACTTTAATCTCACTCTGAAAATATGACACTGCCTGCCAAGATCCTCTCAACTGGTGAGTTCCCAAACTGTCTACTTTAAATGTTGGCTTAGCACAGAGAGCAGCTGAAATTCGGTGATAAATAATCGGCAACATGATGCATTCCCATCACAATAACACATCATAATGCATCCTCTATGACTCGCGATTTGGCAGGACTTATTAAAAGCTCTTCCCATGAAAGCAAGCAGCCAGTGACGATAGCGTCTCAGAAAGAAAATCCATAGCTCTCCCTTACTGCACTGGACAGATGGTACGAGCGAGCTACCTTTCATTTAATGTGCTTTGGACAGGCCCTCAGAGAAGAGCTTTTTTCCAGCACTGTTACTTTGACAGTCAAGAACACTTCTACAGTCAGAGCTCTTAACCTGTTTTACTGCTTGTCTTTGCATGCACCAGTTCACAGAAAGTTGTGCGTACAGGGTTCAGTATCTCACTTAGAAGTCATTTTGCATCAAGGTGGTCAAATTGAGGCAATTTTCTGTTATATTGAAGTAACACTTTAAATTTAATGAAAAAATATTTTTTTTGTATGAAAGCAGCAAAAGTTGCCAGACGCGTACCTTTATATTCAACCAAAAATGTTTTAAAATTGTTATTCTTTAATACATATATTTTTTGTATATTATCCGTATTTTTAAACAACAACTGTAAAATCATTTAGTTGTTTGATGGTGTATGGAAACTTTTGCTGCCACACATTTTACTATATATTTCAGATTTTTCTTTTCCTTTTTTCCCCCACAAAATGTACTTGCTTGAAAAAGAGCTTGCATTTCATGTTGTAAAAGATGGATTTACAATCTCAAATAGCAACTGTGACTCACAGTACCTTGTACAAGTATTTTTTCTCCTCTGAGCAGAAATGCTAAATCCCCAGTGAAATTCAATTTGAAGTAAAGGTGTTTTAAAGAAGTCTATAGATTTTAGTGTTTGTCCAGGGCTTTAGCAACTCTCTTCAACATTCATGCACTAGCTTAAGAGTTGCGACTACAGACATGTACTGTAACTCATCAGCAACGGCAGGATTTTGATGCATGCTGGTGTTTTTTTAGTTGTGCATTTCAAAGTCTGATGATGATGTAACTGCAATTCTTAAAGTAGCACGTGTTTGAGTCTCAGGTTACTCATTGATATTATTCTTTAATACATATATTTTTTATATATTATCCGTATTTAAAAAAAAATATCTGTAAAATCATTTAGTTGTTTAGTGTTGTTGGTGTATGGAAACTTTTGCTGCCACACATTTTACTATATTTTTCAGAAAAAATTCAGAAAACATGAATTTCATGTTGGAAAAGATGGATTTACTATCTCATAATTTAGATTTAGTAAGTAACAACTGTGACTCACAGTACCTTGGCAAGCGAGGAGAAGAATGAGACGTGTCTGTCTTAATCTCTACCGCAGTTGCCTCACTTTTGCAGAATTAAAATGGATTTATAGGTCATCTAGAAATGTCAATGGATTATGACAAAAATGTTACATTTGCTGAAGCTGTGTAGGCTGAACCCTGATAACCCTGGTGTAATCCTTACAGATTCATCCTAAACAATAGAATGAATTGAAATGCAAACAATTAAGGCAGTATCACTTATACGACCTCTGGGCTTTCATTTTAATGACACTGTGGTTTAAAGTAATTGTAAGCCTTTTTTACATCACAAGCTGTTTTCCAATATTTATGAGGTTAGATGCTTTAAGGTCATGAAGTCTGACAGTGAAGCTGAGAAATACATTTCAATAAACCCCTTTAAGTCCCCTTTTAGTTACCATTATAATGGCAAAAAAAGAGAATTATCAAATAATTCTCTTGTTTAAGCGACAATACACAACATAAATAACTCACAAATTCCACACTCAAAAAAATCAAACAATTAACACAAAAGTGCTGCGTCTGCAATTTTTGTAGCTTTGTGTCGGAAGTCTGACACTCAAAAATGTCCTGAACACAGCAGAAGTGAAAATACACAGGGCAGGACATAAGTGATTATTTAGAGGGATGTTTTTAAATTCTACATAATGAAATAAGATAAATCCTTTTTTAGTCCCACTTGGGCGAATTTCCACTATTACAGCAGCAAAAGTGTACAGTAAAAAATAGGAGAAGCATCAGTAAAATAAGAATAAATAGTAAACAAGCAATATAAACAAGAACAAATATAAAGTATAAACAATTTACACAAGAACTCATGAAGATCACATACATGAAATATAATACAATGTAAATACTATCAAGATAAATGATAAAATGTTTTTAAATCACTGTGCATAAAAAAGGGGCATAAATAAAAACAAAAATAAGACATTAGATATACCAGTATTTAGGGTCAGTTACCTTGTTTCATTAAAGCAGATAAAAGTGTTTCATTAATTGACCTTTTGATCCGTCCAGTGATGAGATATGAGTGTGAGTACATATAGGACCAACAGGCGGAGTGACTTAACAGGACTGTTTTTGTGCCAACCATTATTTTTTTGCACATAAAAACACCTAATATCGTTTTAATGCTGCTCACAGCTTTGAACTCAAAAAAAGAAATCAGGAAAATGTGTCATGCAAGGCTCTAAAAATGTAGCAAAGCCAATAAATATCTGGGGCAATAATGCTGACAAGTAAGAGGGAAAGTGAGGGAGGGGTCGTGTCTGCTATACCCCCAAAAGAGAAATCTGTCATTGTTATGCAGATTGGTTCAGTGAAGCCTTTTTTTTTCACTTGAGTTTATGTGATGTGTAAGGAACATCATGATTTAAGCTTGTTATAGTGCCTTTGCATGCGTCTCATCGTATCAAAACGCCATGTATGCCCCACATCTGGCTCCCTCTGCAAGCAATTTCTGCACGACTTGACCCTAATACATTTTCCTGCTTTGTGTCTGGTCTTGTATAAATTATTCAGGAAATGATTGTGGTGGAAAGAGAGTGGAAAGCTTCAGTCAAATAATGAGGATGCTAGCTATAGCTAGACCAACAGGGGCTAGTGTTGCAACTTTTTGGGTCACAAAAGAACACCCCCCCACCCACCCACCCACCCACACACACACACACACACACACACACAAACACACACACCCCTCTATTTTATACACACAGATCCTGCCATCTGCCATCCCTGACTCTCATTCCACGGATAATGCATTTGACTGAACAGCAGCACCCTCGTGTTCTCATGTCACCCATATTACGTGCAAAGGAGACAGAGAGGGAGAGACAGGTGGATGGATGGCAGGAAGGTGGGTGAAAGGTATCCCAGGTGATGAGGTGTAGCGGAGCTCTCCTCTCCTTACAGTCACTGGAAACCAGCTTAAAAGACACACACACACACACACACACACACACACAGAAACATGCACACGCTACTATCAATTCTTTTGCAGCCCAATGAAGGAGTGGGAGGAGGCAGGGAACTGATGAAGAGAGAGAGAGTGAGAGGGGGGTGGGGGTGAGGGAGAGAGAGACAGCAAAGCCAGAGAAGAAGAGGGAGAGGGGGGATGGAAGGAGCTATATGGGGCCGTGATATTATCCTGGATGCTGTCTTCATGGCTTTGTCCCTCCTTTGTACCATCCCCCTGTGTCCCCAGGAGCAGGCACCGGTACACGGACCAGCACTCAGCCACGGAGCTAGGGATGAATCAGCCCCAACAAAGAGCCTTTGAGATGGCAGTGTGTGCTTCTGCCTGGAGGGAGGAACGCATCAGGCTTTCCCAGGCAAGCGGCAGCCTGCAGTGTGCGCTTGCTTGAGAGCCAGCCCTCCTCATCGTTGTGTGTATGAGAGAGAGAGAGAGAGAGAGAGAGAGAGAGCGTGTATGTCCGTGTGTGAGCGTATGTGTGTGTGAATGTATAATAGTGTATGTGAGTGTGTATGTGCGCACTCTTGCTTCCAATCCTTCCTGGAGGAGAGAGGCTCTCCTCTTCACCAGACAGCTAAGGTAAGGGGGGGGGGGGATTTTTATTTTTCTTCTTCTAACAATGATTTATCCCTCCAGAGCCCTGTTTCCTCTCTCCACGGTGAGGAGAGTGGGGTGACAGAAGAGAGGAAGGGAGAGGGGGGTGGAGGGGTAGGAGGAAAAGAGGCTTAACGTCATTGATAAAGAGCAGGCTAGTGTATGCCGTCGGTAGGCATCAGCCGTGGTGGAGGAAGAAGAAGGAGGTGGAGAGGCTGTGAGCAGAATGCAGTGCAGCCAGGTGCTGATGTTAGGGGAGAAAAATAAAAGAGGGTTGCTGGATGTAGTCAGTGATGGACTGCATCTCCAAAAAGAGCCTTCACCTTATGCTCATACCTCCTCCTTAAAATCCCCTCATCCTCCTTTCTTCCTCCGTGTCTCCGTCGCTTCTGTCTTCACTATAAAAGGATGCAAGAACCCTTAAAATGTTCTCTTCCTTGAGACGGATCTCGCTTGACGATTACAGACTGTGCCATTGCTGTGGGCACTGTGGACAGAAGCTTCCTGTTTTCACCATTGTGTATTCTAGTATGCGCGCGCGCGTGTGTGTGTGTGTGTGTGTGTGTGTTTGTAGGCTGAGTTCTCAGGTGATCTTTCTGGCTTCAGCTGCTACTGTATATATACACACCAAAAGCACTCACAGGAACGACATGTGACATATTTTTATTAACATTTACTTTCATTCGTTAATGTAATCATTAGAAAACCTGTTGTGCAGGAGCTTACTTGGACGTGGGCGGCAATGTTTAAACTGTGCTCTGTTTGACTCTGAATTTGAGACATTTAGAAACAGTGCTCTGTATTGTTGAGAACCGGTTTGCAAAGTCTCTCCATTAGATGCTAAATCCCCAGTGAAAATCAATTTGAAGTTAAGGTGTTTTAAAGAAGTCTATAGATTTTAGTGTTTGTCCAGGGCTTTAGCAACTCTCTTCAACTATCATGCACTAGCTTAAGAGTTATGTATTGTAACTCATCAACATCGGCAGGATTTTGATGCATTCTGGTGTTTTTTAGTTGTGCATTTCAAAAGTCTGATGATGATGTAACTGCAATTCTTAAAGTAGCATGTGTTTGAGTCTCAGGTTACTCATTGATATTCAAGGAGGCGGAGGGGAAGGGTAAAGGAGGTGACAGAGAAGGTCTCTTTGGTGCATGCACAGACACACACACTAATACACACACACATAGCTGGACATCTGCTTCGCTGAGGGTGACATGTACGATCCGAAGTCTGAAGTCATTTTAAAGTTTTTTAGAAAGTACAGACTCTTGTCCATACACTGGGACCAAAGGCTGCATAGAATTAATAGATTTAGTCAATTTGGTGGAAGTTTTCTCTAACCAGCACATATGCAGAATGAACCTGGTAGATAGGACTAAAAGTTATCTGCTTATGTACTAGCTCATTTAATTAGGAGCATCCATAATACAAAATCAACAGTCAGCGCCTCAGAGTGATGAAACAAGACTATTTTAAGCAGCCAAAATTTCACACATTAACTTTAAATAACTGAAAACACACTCTGAAAGAGTCAAAGTCCTAACATGAACACAGATGTAGTGACCTAAAGCACACCCTGCTTTATCTTCTATTTACTCAAAATTATCGAGTGAGACCATAAACTCATTAGAAAAATGGTCATTGTGGTAGTAAACCAAGTGTGAAGTAGGGTAGTTTTCTAATACTTTTCTCAACCAATATGAAAATGCAGCACATGGATGGATAACTTCATGCTTCCCTTTTCTTAAACTATATACTGAAACTAGTCCATAACATTCATTTCACATGCCCTTGGCTATGCTCTACATTGTGTCCTCACCCCTGAGTGGAGCTTCTGTCAGACTAATTCTTGGAGGTCTGACAAAGTTGTTGTTTTACATTTACTCGTGTATTTTTTATGTCTACATATATTTATTTATTTATATATATTTATTTCTTACATTTATTTATACATTGTATTTATACATTTATTCATTTTTTAAATCTGTTTATCAATTAATTCATATCATTTTTCATTCCTCATATATCAAAACAGTTTCCTCATATGAACTCTAGACAATGTTCGGAAAATCGGATCGTGTCAAGATAATATTCTTGCTCTCACACATGAAAGCGATAGAGTTGGTGTTTTTCCGCCAAAGTTAGTGCATAATGTGCAGATGTAGTGGCCTGTCAATCACAAGTTAGCCCCTCCCACAAGCACACCCTGTTTTATTGCAAATACTCAAAATTATTGATTGAGACCATAAGCTCATTAGGAAAATGCTTAATGAGGTGATAAACCAAGTGAGAAGAAGGGTAATTTTCTCATAGACATCTTTAGACTTCTATTTTCAGTGTGTAAAGTTGCATTGCTGTGTTTCCTTTAGGGGGAAGAGTGGCCACTGGGAAAGTCTCAGGCCACGCCCTCTCAAATGTCGGCTCACTCTGTGTGTCTCCATTACAAAAATGCCAGAGAGGGATTTACGAGACTCCAGAGATGACGTATGGTTTTCACTGTCGAGATGGATTAAACACGGGAGATGCACCTGTGGCCACCGTCGCTAACTGTGCACAACTCAGCAGCTGATCATAAAGAAAGCAGCATGGCTAATTATTTATGCACAGCGACTCCGCTGATCATAAACATAGTGATCTTGAATTAACCCGCATCACTAACTGTGCACAGAGTGTCCGGTGCTTGTTGTAAACAAACAGAGATCCGCTTAGTGAACACCTCCTGTAGCAGCAGCACATACACACTGTACTGCTACAGAGCTAACTGTTAGCCTATTAACAATTTGGGTTAACATCCCCTCCGGGACTGTGCCGCTTCGCCTCCTTCTTACTCTTTTTAAGGAGTCTCCAAAAGTCTCAAATAACACCAGAAAAATTTGCTGGATTTGTCGCCAGTCACTTTTAGGAAAAATGGTCGCTAAGCGAGTCTGAAAAGTCGCTAAATATAGCAACAAAGTCGCTAAGTTGGCAACACTGCTTCGTCAGCTTTTACGAATGGCTTGTGTTGTTGTGTTGTCCTGCTTAGCAATCTATCAAATCAGCAACCAGGCTTTTTCAGGGATAAAACGGCCCTGATTTTCGTCGGGGACAAAAAAAGTCCCATCAAAAGACTGCTCCGTACGGCTCATATTCAAATTGGAATCACCCTTATTGACTTCCCTTTTCAGACCCAGAAGTTGCTACTAGAGTACTATTCAGAAGTGAGAGAGACAACATGAACATAGCAGGCAGGTGTAGGCAGTACATCATTGTCACATCCCCTGCTGCGGTTGTTTTCAGGAATACTTGTGTCATGTTTGTGTCAGCCAGAAGAGGGGACAGCATGCATCAGCAGCTTAGCATCACGAGACGTCAAGGATTAAAACAGTCCAAATTAGGACGCCGTGCCATGATTCCTCTCTCTCTGGGCTGAAACAGCACCCACGCTGGGACAGGGGAGGGCAGCAGCGTCGGAGCAGATTGAAGGAATGAGGAGGTTAAAAATGGTTGGTGCTTTGTCCCAGGGAGAGACACACTGAGGCCTGGGCTAAAAAAATATAAATCAAAGCTTTCATAAGCACATGCTCGTACAGTAAAGCACCGAGGCCTGGCGCATCAATAAATTAGACCCAAGAGAGAAGAGTTGGGCCCGTACCATTGGTCCAGGCTGATCATACGTCTCTATCAGCACAGCGTCAAATTGTTCAAAGCACTTGTGAGAGCCAAGAGGATCTTTAATTAAACAGAGTGTTGGTCAGTGCTGCATTTCTCCCAACTAGCCCGCAGTATACATATTGTTACACTGCATGGAGAAGCATACTTCCTGAGTTAAGAGTGTGTCTTTCTACTGATGTGTCAGCATCAATATAGAACATCCCATAAAAGCCCCAGGACACCAGAAGTGTTGCTTTTACAATGTCATTATGTTAAGGTGCTCTTGGCAGATAGAGAGAGTAGATATAGCTTTTACTGTGCATTTATGTCCACGATCCTCGCTGCGGGGCACAACAAAGTAGTTTTCTTCTCCATTGTCTCGTCCGGGAGAATCAGGGCACATATGTCAGGTGACAGAATGATACACGCGCTGTTGATGCAAGTGTCCTGTCCTCAAATCCCCTGTACTGTGGGCTTGTTTATTGCAGACAAAGCTGCTCAAGACGACAGTGAAAAGAAGTCTTCAGAATGGAGATTGCTGCTGTCTACAACACTAAATTAGACAAAAGCTAAATGTGAAGATTCATTTTCAGGGCACTTTAAATCTACATCCAGCATCTTTAATCCTCTCCTCTTCTCCTCATCTCTTTTTATGTCACAACGTCTGAGTGTCCAGACTCTACTTTCCTCCCCCACTCTTTCTCCTCCTGTCTTGACCTCTCATTTCTTGTTTCCTACTGTCAATATTAACACAAGACTGATGTGCAGTCCTGCGCAGATGTCTGCCCTTGAAGAACTGACAGCACACATTGTCGGGTACGGGCATCAATTTTTTTTCTAACAACACACTTCTAATCCTGAGGCCTCTTCTTACTTTTTCAGCACAAAACAAGCTCTTTGATTGTTTACTTTCTCAGAATCGCATCGATGTGTGACTTTGAACCGTTTCCGACTTGCACGACTTCATACAGAGGTCTGAGTGAAAGTCTGCACATGACGCATCACTGCAAGTTATGTGACATTTGAAATACCCCCAGATATGTCACTATCAATGAACTCTCTGTGTGAATATGGGTCATCCCAGCTTAATGCCCAATTTTACCAACTGATATGTAAATGCAGCACATAGATATCATTTCCTCAAATATTATTTGCCTCAGACATCATATTTTGCACTATAACTTCCTGTCATGCTTCCCTTTTCTTAAACTATATTCTGAAACTAGTCCATAACATCCACTTCACATGACCTTGGCTATGCTCTACATTGTGTCCTTATCCCTGAGTGAAGCTTTTATCAGAGATACAGATACTTGAAGGTCTGAAAAAGTTGTTGTCTCACCGCATTTTCTCTCTGCTGTTGAGTCTCCTGTGGTTCTGATTATTTTCTCCAATGTCACGCCTCTCCTAGACTAAAACTGTTTCTCATACGAACTCTCGACAATGTCCGGAGAATCAGGTCCAGATCATTTTTGTAGGCATTGCGCATGTGATTGTTTTTGGCAAAGGGTTGGCACCTGGGTGGAGTGGGTTGGAGGCTGGAAAATATGCAAAAGTACTCTGATTGTCTTGTAGCCGGTTTGGAAGGTCTTGAGCCAGTTTGAGTCTCGTAAACTCTCCTCTTAGACAATTTTGTTGGTGTCTTTGTGTAAATGACCCTTCTTCTCCAACCTCGGATATTTGTATTCTTCTGGTTTTGCATCAGTCACATGATAGCACACCCAATCGATCGCTGTGAATTCTCTGAACAATGTAGTTACATCACAAACAGATTTTTTTCGTTAAAAAAGCTAATAAGAGCTAAATAGGTAGCTGATAGGTTCCAAGATTCCATTTCGATTGATGTGCTCCACGTAGTCGCTCTCCATATGGACATGTATGAAACCAAACCCTGCTCACATAAGATTGGTTAATTCTTCTTGGAAAACAAACGCACTACAAATGCAAACCAGGACATTTCCAATACCAGTATCTTGTCCTGTTGCCCACAGATACATATGCAGATATCTGTCAGTAGCGATTATGGTGCTAGACAACGTGACATGAGATAAAAGAGTGTGGGATTCATCCACTGCAGATATTTCAGTCTGGACCAAAGTGGGGAACCGACCAACCGATACGGTCATCCCTAGCCCACTATCAGGGCTAACTGTGCTCAGAGCCATGGCCACATTTACAGAATGGGTGACTTTATAGAGGCACGAGATGTGTGCCATCCTCCAACATTCCTTGTCTTCCAAGTGCTTTGTCGTGCATGATGTATCAGACAACTAGCATGAAATATGCATGACAGCAGCGTGTTATTCCATGTCATTGAATGCAGCTTATTACATCACTGGTCATCTCCTATTGACAATCCTTCCATGTCTGCAGAGGTGACTTCAAAGAGAAAACAGACATCAACTTAAATCATAAACACTGCTATTGTACTGTCCGGTCACGTCCGGCACTTGTGTACCTTTTTTCATGCCATCAGATGGTGTGTGGGTGTGTGGGTGTGTGTGTGTGTGTTTGTGTGTGTCTGTGTGTGTCTGTGTAATTTACAAAGCACAAGGAAAAGGAAGAGATGACCAACCAAGAGTCCCCCCCTTCCTCCCTCTTGAGAGGCAGTCTCATTACACTCAAAGGGCAGAACGGTCATCCTAATGAAGCTGATAGAAGAGCATCTCAAAGCCCCCCACACTGCACTGCAGAGTCCAAAAAACAGCAGTTTTAACCATGATGCTATCTCTGAAATAGATGTAGCACACTGTAATTCAGCATAGCAGGATTATGCTTATATGTGCATTGACAAACACAAAAAGAGGATTACCTCATCTCCACCTTCTCCCACCCTCACCTCACTATTTGACATGAATCCTGTACAAAATAAACACGCGTCTGGTGCTGGAGAGGAGAGGAGAAGGGGGTGGGTGAGGGGGGGCATGATGTGTCCTAAAATTAGATCAGTGAAAGACTGAACGCCACACTAATCCTGCAAGCACAGTCACCTGCACACTCACTACATTTCTGCATGCATGCCAACAAAAAAGATAGAAGCAGAAATCAGGGCAAATAAAAAAAAAAAGAAAAAAAAATCATTCAACAGAGCTCGGAGCACTAACATCGAGCAAAATCCAATATCTCTCTTATCTCTCGATCCCCTCCCACTCACCCACAACACAACCTGCTCGGGGTGATTTGAACATGAGAGGAACGCGAGCATGCCCTCGCCTATTCTGTCATGTTGTCTGTGGGAAACGTATGGATTGCCTGCTTGCACTTGAAAGGTCTGGCCACTCTGTCAGGTGAAGATTCAGTTGGGGGGGTAAGGCTTTGATTCATTTCAGCCTGGATTAGAGGGATTCATTTCTGTGCATGCATCCCTCTATTCCAGGCTATAAATGTGCATTTGCAGAGCAAATGAGATCTATCTGCGTGTTTTATACAAATCTGCATGCTCCATCATGTTTTTTTTAAGGTTTGTGTTTAGTCAGACTTCTCGCTACAAACAGCTTTATGCTCATGTGATTTTTCTAAGAGTGAAATTTTCACTGATTTGTGGATTTTCAGGTCATGCATTTGGATTTGTTTAATTTTTTTATGCATAGTGGTAGAGATGGAAATACCTAATATAGCACATGTTATGAATGACCTCATCCTCTTTGGCTCTTCATATCTGACAGCAGCCGACTGAGTTTTTGCCTCAGCACTTTGATAGATTCAAGACAAGCCACTGAGGCATAGGGTCAAGTCCCTGCAGTTTAGAGGGATGTGACCAGAAAGCGTGATTATGTACTGTGCAAGTTCAGCTCTGTACATACTTAGATATATGACGGGCTTAGAAATCAATAGCATATTGTTATCAAGACAGTCATAAGCTTGGCGGAGCAAGAGGGGTCAATAGAAGGCCAGTTGCATGTGATTAAAGCTTGTAAATCAATAATTGCATCAACTTTTCACTTCATTTTGCCTAGGCATGAATCAACAAAGTGTATGTGTGTGTTTCTACTTGTGTCTGATATCACAGTGGTTAGAAAAATGAGAATGAATAATGAATGATATGTTATGTTCTCTGCTACTTTGAACTGATAAAGCTTGATAAAAGTGCTGCACTACGCAGTCGTCCCTTTTTGTGCAGTTATCACCCCATTATTGCTGGCAGTGGAGGACTGTAGCAGTTTGCATTTGACTCACTAAAGTCAAAGTCAGAGTAAATATTGATTGATCTGCTTGTAAAAGGATACATGAGCGATATGTGTAAATATTTGTTCAGGCAATGCCAACAACTGCACATTGAACAGCTATCTAAGCAGCCTCTTGTGCAGTGGAGACAGAAAAAAAAAAGAAAACAGGGATTGCAATCCTCTGTTTTGCAGCTTGTTTTCTCAGGCGTTCCTTATTCAAAAAGCAGCCCCAATTGGTGCTTAAAAGCCTTTCTGTGTCTGCAGGAATGAAACTGTGTCCCTGTCTCCTTAATACATCCAGGACTGACTGTAATCTTGGCCCCAACTCCTCTCTGCCCACCTCCTGAGAGCCCTCACACCATAATGTCCCTGTCAGATGGAATTAAAGTCCTTCCCAGCACCACATTATGTACATAGGGAGAGCACAGAGTGATACACTTATGCAACACTTAGCATATTAGCCTTGTGATTGAATTATCCTTGGAGGGTGACACCCCCTCTACATCCTTACCCCGCCTTCCTTTAATGAGGCAGGTTTGGCTGATGTGACCAGTGGGCCTGACCTCCTTTTACCCTCTGGTGATGCGGAGTGGTGAGGGGTAGCCACTGATACAGCTCCTAACAGGCGTTGTTGATGCCGATAGAGCCGTGCTGGTCTGAGGGCGGAGGTGGAGAGAGGAGAGGCTGCCGGCGTGATCGCCTGCTGAGCTGTGGACGACTCCAAAACTCATTTCCTTAACTCCCACCATTTCACAGTGCATGATGGGAGATTGCATCTGATATTCTAGGGGCACCTTGTAGCGCTCAGCATTGGCCGCATGAATACCAAGTGCTGAAATAAACAAGACGACGAGTCTATAGTCAAACTGTACTTACACACAGTGGTGGAATAGGTATTCAGATCCCTTGCTTAAGTAAACGTACTAATACTACACTGTGAAATTACTCCAAAACAAGTCATATATATAATATATATATATATATATATATATATATATATATATATATATATATATATATATATATATATATATATATATTTACTGAAGTAAAAGTACAAAAGTATCAGAAAATGTACTTAAAGTACTTGTTATGCAGAATGGCCCCACTCAGATTGTTTTATATATTCTAAATATATTATTGGATTATTAGCATTGATGGTGATCATGTTTTTTATGTTAAATCTCGACCTGGAAGGTCACTAAAGCTGCAGCTAAATGTAATGGAGTAAGAACTATAAAATTGTACACTACTTGAGTAGATGGACTTAGTTGCATTCCATCACTGGTACTTGCACACTTTGGTGCTTTGAGCTTGAGTCCTCGAAAGCTCAGGTGCAATACTTCTTCATGACGTCATGCTGTAAAACCTTGAGCAACGTGTTTCCTGCAGTCAGCTTCCCTCTAAAGTTGCCAGTTTTTATTTGATGATGATAGGCAAAGTAAAACCTGGGATAAGGTCAAATATATTTAGTACAAAAATATTGAATGTAGATAGATGTTGTCCTCATTGCAATTGAGCATGATTGTGTTTCTAAAAGTAAAAAACATAATTATCAAAATCCGATTTTATACATTTTTGTGCGATTCTTGAGGTTAAAATTGCTGATCCACTAAGTGAAATGGAAAAAATAATTATCAGGTCATAAAGGTGAGGTGATGGTGAGCATTTTTTTAATTGCAGAATGAAAAGGATTCAAAAACTGACAAAATAGCCCAACTCCAAAAGGTAAATGGTCACACCAGCATGCTAACATGCTAACATGTGTATGTTAAGCAGGTATACTTTTGCTGATTAGCACCTCTGACTATCTACTGGTAATGGAAGAAGTACTCAGATCCTTTACTTAAATAAAATACTAACACACTGTAAAAATACTGCAGTAAAAGCATGTAACCATGTTGCTAGCTGGACCGTCCTCCACACTGACAACCACATGAAATAGTATTAATACTAATCATGAGACTTAAATTTGAGTGATTATCTCCCAGTACAGCTGTGCAGCGGAGGAAATGAGATGAGAAATATTTAATTATTCCCCCACACTTGAATGGAAAATAAAGCTGAACATACAGTAAACCAGAGTTAGAGACCATCCATCCCAGGAACAAGTGGTTAACCTCGCTGCAATCAAGGGCACACAAGCTAATTACGACAGGATATGAAAGAGTTTTAAAGGGTTTTTGAAGGATAGCCTGCCATAGTATATTTGTGTTTGTGTGTGTGCATGAGCGTGTGTTTGTCTCTGTGTGTTGTACCCATTCTGCTAATGCACTGAAAGCCTGCGGGCGCTGGCCAGCCCGGCCGCGTGCTCATCAGTAAAATGGCACAGAGAATGAATAAGCCTTGATTGACCAGATATCTGTCATTACACATGTGTTTACAAATTCATCCACTCTCCTTGGAGCCACTCTCAGAGGGACAGCCAGCAAGGAAACATGCTGGGACATAAACATCTCAGACTCCCACGTGGAAAGAAACTGTCGTCTTACTTTTAAAATTTATTTTTATTTCAACATAGTAAAGTAGTGGTCGGTCAGTTTTAATCACTGAGACAGAAGAGATTTGCCTGAATGCAAATGTCAAGCTTACACATACTTGATGTGCTGTGTGTGTGTAACATTGAGTGCATTTTATTGAAGGCTGAATACTTTTCCCTACAGAGATATTTTGAAGCGGGCAAGCTGTCACCCACGTGAACTTGAGGATGTTTCGCAAGAAGAAAAAGAAGAGGCCTGAAATATCAGCGCCCAAGAACTTTGAGCACCGTGTCCACACCTCATTTGACTCCAAGCGTGGTTGCTTTGTGGGCCTGCCAACACAATGGCAGAGCCTAATAGAGAACCTACGCAGGCCCAAACCCATGGTGGACCCCTCCAGGATCACAGAGGTGGAGCTGAGGCCAAAGAAGGTACAGCACACCTTCCATTCAACTCTTTATTGATCTTCTCACCTTTCCTTCAACTGATCACTAATGACTAGCACGCCTTTTGATTTTGTGAGTTGTCTTAACTCTCTGGACCCCAAAAAGCTGTTTCAGGGTTTTTTTTTTGTTCTTTTTACATTTTACTTATGCAGCCTAGTATTTCACGGCAATATATAAGATATATATATATATATATATATATATATATATTATGGCATGCCGTTCAGGAAATTAATCTTTGAATATATTGAATGAATTCTTGAATATATGGAATGAAGACTTGAATATATTGAATGAATTCTTGAATATATGGAATGAACCTTGAATATATGGAATGAACCTTGAATGTATTGAATGACACTTGAATATATGGAATGAAACTTTGAATATATTGAATGAATTCTTGAATATATGGAATGAACCTTGAATATATGGAATGAAACTTGACTGACGTCATCAAGGCACTGCCATCTTGTATTTTGCTGCCGCAATAAGTGAGCATGAGTCAGTCAGCTGGTAACCTTGTGGCAGCAACACTGACCAATGACGACATAATCAACTTATTGTCAAGTGCTTGTATGGGCCAAAATCCTCCCGATAGTACCCGTGCCCAATACAGTTCTCCTGACGAAGAAGTTTGCTCCCTTTTTAATCTTTTTAATTTGTTTCTCATTTATTAATATGACGGCGGACAGACCGGAAGCGGGAAAATAAAAGTCAAGCACAATAAAGAAAAGAAAAAACACTTATCATCATGCACTAGTATAGGCTACTGTTCTCTTTCTACACCCAGGCATGGTTCACATTTATTTTAGTCAGTCAGTTTAGTCATACATAGGCTAATTATTATTGATTAGGCTATTAATTATAATCATAACTAATGCCATGGAAGCTATTGCTATGAAAGAGTTTGTTTACTTAACTTTTTTTTTCAATATAAATGCAGTAGGACATCAAAAGATTCCCTTTGATTAGATAGGCTATAGCACACTCAAAACATTGTCATATCATTTAATTACAGCAATAGGCGGCGGGTGAGCCTGTTTGGGAAAGCTAAAATAAATGTGAACCATGCCTGGGTGTAGAAAGAGAACAGTAGCCTATACTAGTGCATGTTGATAAGTGTTTTTTCTTTTCTTTATTGTGCTTGATAATAAGTTAGCACGCTACTTTTATTTTGACGGGACTTTTATTTTCCCGCTTCCAGTCTGTCCTCCGTCATATTAATAAATGAGAAACGAATTAAAAAGATTAAAAAGGGAGCGAACTTCTTCGTCAGGAGAACTGTATTGGGCACAGGTACTATCGGGAGGATTTTGGCCCATACAAGCACTTGACAATAAGTTGATAATGTCGTCATTGGTCAGTGTTGCTGCCACAAGGTTCCCAGCTGACTGACTCATGCTCACTTATTGCGGCAGCAAAATACAAGATGGCGGTGCCTTGATGACGTCAGTCAAGATTCATTCCATATATTCAAGGTTCATTCCTTATATTCAAGAATTCATTCAATATATTCAAAGTTTCATTCCATATATTCAAGGTTCATTCGATATATTCAAAGTTTCATTCCATATATTCAAGGTTCATTCCATATATTCAGGGTTCATTCCATCAAGAATTCATTCAATGTATTCAAAGTTTCATTCCATATATTCAAGAATTCATTCAATATATTCAAAGATTAATTTCCTGAATGGCATGCCATAATATATATATATATATATATATATATATATATATATATATGAAGTCCTGCAGCTCTATGTAATCAATGTGAACAGTTATAAATACATAAATCATAAAAAAGAAAAAGGGCAAGTTGAATCTCTCTGATCAATTATTTATCAAAAATTGGAATAAATTGAGTCTATATACTTTATATGTATTTATTAACACTTAATAAAGAGCCTACAAGTGTCACGAATATTGGGGGATATTGGGTTTTTACAGTTTCTTTCTACTTTTAGTGGTGTATTTTTGGCGATCTTTCAAAGAAAACATACGCTTCGATCATACCTGTGGGTTGGGGGATAAATAATCTCAGACAGACTGATGCATTAAGATGTGCTGCCTGTTGTATTGTAAGTGTCCTTCAGAGCTGCAGAGGGATGCTGCTGTCTCAGAAAAATGCTATAATCCTCTGATGACGATGTGAAAATAAGGCCTGCTCCCCTCCCCATCTTTTTGCTTTCTTATCTATCACTGGGCTGGGCTAATGACCCTGCTGTGTACACTGACTGTACGTTGTTGAATACTCAGAGGGGCCGCAAGATTTATTACTCCATGCAGGCAATTAATAACAGTCCATGGCGCCTTCCCACAGATGTCAAGCAGAAGGGATAAAAAAGAAAAAAGTGCAGGTACAGAAAAGGAAATGCCAGTTAGTGGTAAAGCCTGCAAATCTCAGGATTTACACGCTTCACCTAGCATACGGTCGATTCTGTTTGTGATCCTACAGAAACCATCATATCAGCATTTAGGTCTGATTTATCATTTAAATACAGTCATCAAGGTAAATGTGCTGTTACCAACAATAACCTCAAACCTCAGATGGGAAAATGTGATGTAATATATATACAGCATCTTCTCATCTGCGCCATTATCACCTGCCATTATCTCCTCTCTGAGAGGTGCTACAGTAGGTGAGATGTCATCTGACCTCTACCCCCTGTGCAAATGTAATGGCACGGAACCAGAGAAACAGGAGAGGCTGTTGACTGAACTGAACATGACTCTACCCTGAGAGTGACTAATGAGCCACCGTACACTGTCTCTTACAGTTGCAACAGTATTACTATTCTGGCAAAAGATCTTCAGTCTGATGGTTTTCTGTCAGGGCAGGATGGATTTTGCATGCCTGCTTACTATGCATACCATCTGAAAGGATCATTATCTGTAATATCTGAATTATTTTAAACATAAGAACAGTTTTACTTTGCGGCGTGTCTCGTGGTATGTTTGCTTGGTATATTTGTCAGTGTATTGTCAGAAAGTGCCCCTGGGGAAATGATTTAAGTCGCTGTCTTTGAAGAATGACAAAGATGTCCTTTACAGATTCTCAAGTCTAAATTTAACTCTCCTCTGAGCAATGATTATGTCACCCTCATTATTCCTTTTCAGCCCAAAATCTTTCCATAATGTGATAAAGATAAACGCTTCTTTCCTTTCAGACCATTGTGCGGGGGAGCATGATCGGTCATGGAGACTACATCGCAGCCATGATCAACGATATGAACCGCCTGTCTGTGACCAGCTCTAACTCCTTGAGGAAGAGCAGCCCCTCAGCGAGGAAGAGGGCCCAGTCGCTGGGAAGGCTGGGGGAAGTCAACGAGGGGGACACTTACCAGTACGAGGGCCTGACCCAGGATTACGAAGACGACGAGGGTCAAGACCAGTGGAGGGACAGGGCCAGGAACATCCACAGTGAGACCAACACCCCTTACTTGGGCATGAAGAAGAGCATCACTCTGCAGCCAAATGGGATCTTGCCCAAGGCCAAGTCCACCTATGAAGTCAGTGTCAGCTCCCTGGAGGGACCCTTGCAACCGCTTCAGCCCCAGAACATGCCGTTGCTGAGTCACGGTGCTTATATGAGCGGAGAGGTGAGCAGCCCTCAGGAGAGACTGATATGGAAGAGGGATTTTCAGCTCCCCAGGGGAATGCCACCAACTCAGAGACCTATAGCTTGTTTTTACAGCCCTGCTATGGCTGCACAGCAGCCCCTGGCCGATCAAGCGACAGTTGGCACGGAGCTCCGGCCCAACGTACCGATGTACATGCACCCTCAGAACAGCCCTGGGAGGCCGTTCTCCTCCTATGACTTGAAAGTAAGCCTGACATCACAGCAGTTTCTTTATGGTCATTAAGTGCACTAATACATTATTCATAGAACACACAATATATGCATATTTCTCCTAACATTATGCACATCATATTACTAGACCTCAACGTGTTTTTGCATGAGCTCTGAATCCATTACTTTTTTTTTTGTTAAGAAATCAGTTTCATTCTCAGGTTGTTGGAAACTTTAGTGAGGCAGCATATTGATTGGCTTCACACTAAAGGTGATTAAAGCTTGTTTTTAGTTTTTATTTAATTTAATTCTAGAGTTAAAATATGAAATGTGGGTTTAAAGTGCCAGTGGGGTTATAAAAGTCGAGAGATGGTGTGTTTGGCAAGATCTCAGTGGGACAATTGGGTCCATATAGTAACATCTTTACATGGTTCATATCAGGTTAGGTGGATGCAGAGTGAGAGCAAAGGACTTGATTTACATTCAGTTTTAAAGCAGGTCTGGGGGCCCCAGGCAGGCGGCCAACTCTCTTTCAGCTCCCTCCTTAATGTTCTTCACCATATTTTTTTTTTAATCTTGCAGGCAGAGTCGGCAGTGAGGTACCACTCCGGCTTCCTGCCCACTGGCAACAGCAGTCCTCTTGTCGGTGGCATCAGACCCCAGCGGACTGTGCGCTCCTCAGCCAGCTACACACTGGGCCTGTCTCCAAACATGGGGCTGAGGCCCAATGGGCCTGACCCCTTCCTAAGACACTCCGGATGCCCCAATCCGCCTTATCCCCGTCAAGACAGCCCCTCCCAGCCTCGACCCTCCCCTACAGGCTCCCTCGCTACCAGTCCTCCAGGCACCTGCTCCCCAGCTTTTAGACCCCCACAGCATCCTTCGCCCAGACCACCGCCAGACCCACCCAAGGTGACACACGAACAGTTTAAGGCGGCCCTGCAGATGGTGGTCGACAAGGGAGATCCTCGGTCTTACCTGGAGAACTTTGTGAAGATTGGGGAGGGCTCGACGGGTGTGGTGTGTATCGCTACAGAGAAGCACAGCGGCAGGCAGGTGGCGGTGAAGATGATGGACCTGCGGCGGCAGCAGAGGAGAGAGCTGCTCTTTAACGAGGTACAGTATGCAACAAGCACAAAACACACATCAACAACACAAAATGCATTTAGGGTGACGGCAACTCATCTGAAGATTCAGGCTTACTATTCTTTACAGGAAAAGCGTGGACTGGGGCGTCCCGGTGGCTTACACCGGTAGAGCGCTTACCATGTATGCCGTGTGCTGCGGCGGAGCCGGGTTCGAATCCGGCCTGAGCTCCCTTTGCCGCATGTCTTCCCCTCTATCACCCCCTTTCTATCTATCACTATAAATAAAGCAACAAAATGCCAAAAAAATAATCTTTAAAAAAAAAAGGAAAAGCGTGGACTCGAGTCACATGACTTGGACTTCAGTCAGACTTGAGTCACATATATGATGCCTTTAGACCCGACGAGCTAACCCGAAGAGCTTGACTTGGAACTCTTTTTTCAAACAATACTAAGATGACATAATCCACACTATAGCACCTCACATTCAAATAACAAAACAAACACCCTCAAACGTACCAACCCCCCATAAAAAACACAAACAAAACTTCTCACCTACACACAAACTCAGATTTAAATATTAACCATCTTTACCATCCTTGGCCTAAACTTGGCCTTCCTATTTTCCATCTTTTTCATAGTCATTCTTTTATTGATTTAATTTGATTTGGGACATGCAAACCAATGACTTGGTCCCACCTCTGCTTTGCGGTCTGGTATTCCAAGGACAATCCTTTTTCTATTCAATCTGTTTCTCCAATAAATGTGGCTCTTAAGTAGGACTAACGTTGCACTGTTGCAAAGTTTTGGGTAAATCAGGACTCTCAAGATATATCAGAGCAATATGCACCAGCCTTCTACAGCATTTCAAATAATTATGGTTACTGCATTGGATATTTTTAATGCCTGCATTATCCTGGAGCTTCCGTTTCGGTTGGTGTCCCAGAATCTCAACAACACAGGTGGCAAGTCCCAAGTTAGCATGACCCGTATAGTAACAATAATCATATTTATGCGAAACATACTAGGTGATGAGGACTCAAGAGTCAGAAAGTTCACAATAGGCAATGTTATTTACATTCAGTACATGTGTAGGCAATCAGACAGGCAGAGGAATCCAAGTCTGTAGGTAGAATCCAAAAATAGGTCAAATAACATGCAAGGAAACTTCTAGAAGGAAGGCTGGAATGACTGACACGAGGGTACAAGACAGACTGGCACAGAAAAAAGAGGAAGGACAGGACTGAAATACTGAAAGGGGAGTGGAGTCAACGAGACACAGGTGTGGAAAACACACAGGGAGAAGGCAGTGAAGAGACCTGAAACGAGACAAGATGTGAGTGACAAAATAAAAAAAAACAGGAAACCTGCTATATAAGGGGATAGCACAAAATAGAAGCACTTGGAGCATGACACAAGATTGAAGTAAAGCAGAATTTTCTTCTAAAAGGGTGCTTTCAGTGTTATCTATTACAGCTTTCCCAATGCACAAATTTCAATTTGAGTTTTTGGATTGTGGAGAGATATTTTTTTCAGTGTTGGCTTATACTTTTGTTCTTGCTTAAACCGAAGCAGCAGCATGTATGCATTTTGGAACAGTTCTTCTTTAATGCTTCCTTAAAGAGATACACTGATGATTCTACACATGAAGGTCAGACTGCTTGTCATTCACAGAAATACTCAGCCTGTAAAAGCAGTTGTACAATGTCTTCTGTGGCTGTAGAGGGAGCTCTTTAAAATTTGACAAAAGAGAAGGCTAAGGCTACGTTCACACTGCAGCTCTTAATTGTGATTTTTTTGTTGTTGCTCAAATCAGATTGTTTTGTTTGGTTGTTCACCTCACACTCAGCACACTATGTACAGAAGTAAACATGGGGGCTGCAGAAGTCAGGTCTGATCAGATGATAATGAGAAGAAGGATGATGAGAAATAGATGGCTGCTCCGTCTGTATGCAGATGTGTGTGGATGAGGAGGCGGAGCCAGGAGTGATGGAATTGTGACGTGAAAGGCTTTGCAGAAACAGATTTAATCCAAAACATGGCCCGGTTACAATGCAACCCCTCAAGTTCAGCTTGCACAGAAGCACAGATTTATGACGATTGTTGCGCTAGAGTGATGTAAAAGGGACTGTTCAAACATTGGAAAACATCAGACTTGGATCTGTTTTATGACCATATTACACATTAAAGAGGCTCAAGTCTGATAAAAAAAAAAAAAAAACAGATTTAATGTGATTTGTTCTGTTCTCACTGTTATAAAAAATGTTTTTTAGTATAGTCTTTAATTAGGTTTTAAAGATTGTAATGATAATGATAGCAATAATAATTATGAATTATTGTATTATATATTTATTTTATAATAATAATAATTATCTATTCGTTTATTTTTTATTATCAATTTATTTATTTATTTTCTTATTTCTATCTATTTAACTATTTATTGTATTCTATTGTTTATTTATAACTTTCTTTATAAAATTTCTTTCTGGTGTTTCCTCATGGTAAATTCTTAAATCTTAAATTTAAGATAGTGTTTTCCTCAGTTCAGTTCTCAGTTTTTTACTGTTCCAGCATTTAATTGCTATTGTTTGTTCATTAATCATCATCAGTTCGTTGTGTGGTTTGTGGGAGTTTGATCATACTAAAAAGTAGAATCAGGATATATTGGACTGCTCCACCAATTTTGTACCTTTCTGAAAGTACAACACTAAATTGAGTAACTCTTTTGCATTGGAGACAAAATGTGTTTTATGTCCAATGATTTTGGCTCTTACATGAATGTTGCGTTGCAGGTGGTCATCATGAGAGACTATCAGCACAGGAATGTGGTGGAGATGTTCAAGTCTGCCCTGGTGGAGGAGGAGCTGTGGGTCATCATGGAGTACCTGCAGGGTGGAGCTCTGACTAACATCGTGTCTGAGACCAGGTACGAGCACCACAAAGAGATCACCCTGGTCCCTCTCAAGATAGCTGCATTGATGCATTTCTGTTTATGATATCATAGTAGTAATGAAACCAACCACAAGGGGGCAGTGTGGTATCGACTGCTGAGGGATCTGCTGTCAGTCAGCCCTCTCTTTCACTCCAAGCCTCCTGCTTTTCGAATACATGCATGTTTAGATGCCAAGTTTGGTTGAGAATTTGATTTTCTGATGTTGTCACGTTGTCCTGTAGACAGGGGGAAATTCAGGGTGATTCTAAGGGCCCATGACTGACAAAAATAATAATAATAATAATAATAATAATAAAAAAAAAAAAAAAAAAAAAAAAAATATATATATATATATATAAATATATATATATATATATATATATATATATATATATATATATTATTTTACGTGACAACATCAGTACAATATCTGCCTCTAAAATGTAATGAAGTAGAAGTATAAATTCACATACATGGAAATACTCTAATAAAGTATGTCAAAATTGTACTCAAGTACAGTACTTAGTTACACCAGCAGAAGGGAGCTGAATTGGGTTTTGAGCTGTCAGTATATCTTATATTATTAACAGATGCCTGGCTCGATCTCCATGAGATGACATCAGGGTTAGATCGCTTGACTCAAAGGGATGAAAAATATCCTCTCAAGCCAAACGACATATAAAGTGAGCCAAGTGTCACAGCCACAGTTCGTCAAACACTAGAACAATCAGTATATCGACAGCACAATCAAGAATTCCTCCTCTTCTTTTGTTTTTATTGGCAGAAAATAATATTTTCAAAATCATTAAAGTCTACCTCTATCAAGAAGCAGAGTGACCGCATAAATTAGTGCAAAAAAGTGTGTTTTCTTGTATAGTATTAGTAGAGTAGAATCGTGTGGGAGAAAAACAGGTTAGGTAACTCTTACTTTGTGTGTTTTCAGTGGGCGCATGACCTTGTTTGCTGCTTCAAAATGTCTTTTTGTCTCCTGGCTCTTATGTCTTCATGTTGCACTTGTGAAATATCAAAGTCACATTAATTCTGAATAGGAATGATCATGTGTTTTTGTTTTTTTTATCACTCTGCCGTGTGGGAGCTGCTGTTTTGAACCTATTACTACTTAATCGTTTGCCTTTAATGTACCGTGATTCATGGATTTCAACTTTCTTGCCTGTAGATTTGGCACAAACTCGTAATGGAAAAGTGTGAAATGTTAATGTAAAATCTGCTTGTGTGTGTAAACTTGTATGTGTGTTATCCTGCAGGCTGAGTGAAGAGCAGATTGCCACAGTGTGTGAAGCTGTTCTGCAGGCCCTGTCATATCTCCATTCACAGGGAGTCATCCACAGAGACATCAAGAGCGACTCCATACTACTCACGTTAGACGGAAGGGTAAAATATGTTCATTTTTTTCTTTCTCTCTTTTGCTGTCTTGATACTGACACCTTTCTATTTTCCCCCCACAGGTGAAGCTCTCAGACTTTGGCTTCTGTGCTCAGATCAGCAAAGACATCCCTAAGAGGAAATCTTTAGTGGGGACACCCTATTGGATGGCTCCTGAGGTCATATCCAAATCACCATATGGCACCGAGGTGAGGAGGCACACATTCAAATGCACTCACGCTGAAAAACAGCGGTGGTCTCAAATGCCAACAGTGGCAATCTGTGCTGTGAGATCTGTCACATAATTCAAATGTGTGATTGTGCACCAGGTGGATGTTTGGTCGATGGGGATCATGGTGGTGGAGATGGTGGACGGAGAGCCGCCGTACTTCAGTGAAACTCCTGTAGCAGCTATGAAGAGACTGAGGGACGAGCTGGCTCCTACTGTGCGAAACGTCAGCCAGGTATGAAAACAGAGAGATCCATATTCACTACATATGTTGTCTATAAAACTCTGAACCCCACCAGGGTGTCTTTGCTGTCTTTTTTGGCTCTTTTTACTAACTTTGGCCTTGTATCTCAATGCAATATATAAGTCCTGCAGCTCTATGGAATCAGCACAATCATGGCTAAAAAAAAGAAAAAGGAAAAAAAAAGATTTTCAATGAATATTTGTCTCGTGAGCGTTCGTCTCAGCAGAATCAATCATGGCTTCACAGTGTCACTGAGGAGCAGAATTCAATGTTTTTAACAGGATCTGGTGATTACAATTTCAATTACAATTGAAGAATAATGTGATTTTAACAGAAATATCACCATTTTTAGTAAAGTTTTAGTTACCTTCGTTTTCCTCGCATGCCTCCAAATGAACAAATAATTCAAAATTTCTCGGACCTTATATAACAGCACCAAATCGATATCAAAACAGAGCAGTTATCCAATCCAAGTCATTACTCCTAGACTACTAAAGGTTGCATCAGCATGCTCCCTGTCCAGACAATTAGCGTGCCTGTGCAAGCTTAGTTTATACTCATTCATAACACAGCACAAGTGTTTTAAATAATGTAATTTTAGCGTAAATGCATGTGTTTGGGAAGTCCTAAGCATACAACTGGATAAATGAGACTTATGGTATGAGCTGTGTAAAAGTTTGTAAACAGATGTTTTGCTGTTGTTAAATGTAATAACCTACTACAGTTTATGAAGGATTTTCGTAGTTTTCCTTAAAAATTCAAGACAAAATGGGGGGAGTAATTTATATTCAAAAAGCCATTTTGGGTATAGAGTATTTCTTTAAATATTTGTAACTTTGGATAACTACTGTGTGAAAGTACATATACCCATTTATCTCTGGTCCAGATCTCCCCAGTTCTCAAAGACTTCCTGGACCGTATGCTGACCCGGGACCCCCTAGAGCGGGCCAGCGCCACTGACCTGCTGGAGCACCCCTTCCTGCTGCAGAGCGGCTCACCTCAGTGCCTGGTCCCACTGGTGGAGCAGTACCGCAAGCGCATGTCCCGTTGCTGACCCCCCGAGGGGCTCCCACTTCCCAACACCCACCTTCAGTCTGACGTATATCCAGGCGAGGACCATCACCGGAGGTCCAACTCCTCTAGCACCCAGGCCAACGGGAGACCAGCTCCAGAGAAGCAGACCCAAACAGCATGTTGCTGCCAGAGTGATGGTGGCAGGACAGCTGACAGACTGCATGGTCTCAGGCATGAGAGAAGCACTTTAGGAGTGAGTTAAAGGCAGCATGCAATTCCTCACCTCTCAACTCAGTTCGATCCAAATATTGACTGGCTTCCTGTAACATTCACTGGGATTCAACACAACATGGTGCATATCAGCTAATAGCAAAAATCAATATTCCACGTTAAGTATATGTAATGAACATGTGCTGTCTAAAGATCCTTTATAGTGTTCATAGTGGGCATTATTGCTAGCAGTGTAAAGCTTATAAAGCAGGTGGTAGGCTCATTGTGACATTATTAAGGAAGAATAAAGTTACCTCTGCACACTCACACTCTCTGGCGTGGCAACATGGCCAGAACTCTCCACAAACACTGACTGACAGCAGACTCTTTGCATGGCCACATGGAGGCACACCTGGCCTGACGTGAATGCTTGAATATGTACCAAACTGGGATGTGAAAGACAATTCTCCTTTATTAGCATAACAACTGGGTAGATGAAAGCCCAGCTGCTGCTATTGGGCTATTGAAAAATCACCAATACTCATATTTCTCTTTTTCATATTTATTGTTTATTTCCAAAATGGTGTCGTGGGGTTTGTTTGTATGATGTGAAGTTGCAAATAAGGTTTCAATATTAAGTACGGACAATGGAACACAAGCATATACATTAATAATGTAAATAAAAATATTAGTACCTGCTGATCTACTGCAGTAAATTATATGAGATGAATTTTACTTTTCTTTACTGAAATGTGAGTGTCTGCATGTGTGTGTGAGCACATGGGCACATGGGTGTGTGTGTGTGAGGTGACATCTCTTAGTGTTTGCTTCGGATACAGCCCTCTTTGTATTGTGACAGACTTTTTAGAAGAAAAAAAGAATCCACAAGACATGTGTGTTGCTTCCTCCAGAAGATGTGTATGACTGTATTTGCATTTGTTTGCCTAGATAAAGCACACAGGCCCGGCATGTGATGCTGCAGGACGTCCGACCTGCTGAGAAACACTTTGCACATAGTCTTTGTATTCTGACACGGATACATGTTGACGTGTTTCATGTATTTCTATCTCTGTGTGGATCATTAATGAAAAAGAGAATTACACATTTTAATTTTGTATAAATCAATAAATGATGCACATTGAATCAGAAGTAATTTAATCCTGCATCCACACACACATGCATAAACACTGTTTTAAATTATTTATTAGATATTCAGCAAGAATTATACAGTGCACTGTCAGTGAATATCTTTCAGCAAAATACATACAATATTTCTTATAAACACAGAAGCGATATCAAATACATTTAATTCCATAGAATATAAATCGCATATATGTGAAACAATTTTTTTTTCAGAAGCTCACAGACCGATTTATAAAGTATTTCAAAATTGTATGCAGCTGAACAATGAGCTTCAAAACCTCGCTTTTTATCGATAAACATTGAATGCAACATAAGCAAAATATTATTATTTCCCTCAATAAACAGAATATATCGGCAGCAATCAGACTGCATTTTCAGAATCTTGGGGTTCTGAGAAAATTTCCCTACCAGCCATTTTCTACTTCTCGACGGAGTCCTCAGTCTAATCGAGGGCGGACTGAGACGAGCAGCTTTCAAACTCACACTTAACTCCACTGATGCTGTCCATGCTCGGCTGGCTGTTGACCTGCTGGTGTGTGTGAGGGAGAGGGAAGGTCTCGGAGCGGGAAATCTGCCCTCGGCCGCTTGAAGAGCCAGATGAACAGTCTTTCACCATCCTCATGAACTCTGGCGCGGTGAATCGCCGCAGCAGTCTGGTCCCCAGACCCATGAACCCCGGCGTACGGCCTGGGATCCCGGACTCCATCTCCCCTCTGGCAAACAGCAGCTTGTTGTGTCTGCTGGCCAGGCCAAAGCTTCCCCTCTTCTGCTGCTCTCTTCTGCCAGACAGAGCGACGGAGTCATTTGCCTCCTCTCTCTGTGATTTCTCCTCGAGTGTTCTCACCGGCTGAGTCTTGCCACTTAAAAGAGGTTTTGGCACGGAGACAGTTTTGTCAGCATCGTTTGTCAGACCTCGGGTGTTCCTTTGACATTCCATCTTGTCTATCAGGCATCTCTCATCCTGTAGCGAGGCTCTCTTTAATTTGCTGGCTGACAGGCTCATGTCACGCACATCACCCTGATAGGACTGCTTTCTGCTGCTCAGAAGGTCCAGGTTAAATGACTTTGCTTTCCCCCAGAGAGGGAAACTTGCTGGTGTTTGCCTTAGGAGTCCAGTGTCTCGGCTGACATCCTTCTGGCTCGGCTCGGGCAGAGAGTTCAGAGTTTTAGCTCTTCGCTCTCTAAGCTGGCAGTTTTGCAGTTGTTTGGCAGTGAAGAGAACACTCTGATCCCCCTCAGTCTTGCTTTTCTCCACATGAGGAGGCAGAGCCCAGCTGTGCCGATGGTTGTCGTCTTGAGACTGGCTCCTGGGGCATCTGAAGCGGCTCCACAGCCTGCTGCTATCTCCAATCTTCAGCTGCCTCTGAAACACCCCAGGTAGTTGGTCTTCATTGTTACTCAGCTGCTTGGAGAACCTCTCCAGAACATGTCTAGGGAGCCTGTTGGGCAGCTGACTCTCTCCTTCACCGATGGTACCCGAATCTGCAAGTGGATCATCTGTGCCAACACCTCTCCTGCAAGCAAAGTTCAAGATCTTCACGCACTGGTTGTGTCCAAAGAAGTTGGCCACCTCGATGGCTGAATGACCAGCATTATTGGTTCTGTCCAGCCTCAGTCCAAGTCTTTTAAAAGCCCGGACCAGGAACTCCAGAACCTGGCTGTGCCCAGAAAAGGCAGCATACATCAGAGCGCTGTTACCCCAGGCGTCCAAGACGTCTGGGTCAGCATTGAACTGCACTAAAAGCCTGACCACATCCAGGTGACCCAGTTCACAGACGTGGCTCAGCGCGGTGCGGCCGTCCTCGTCCTGGCAGTTCACGTCGGCTCCCTTCTCCAGCAGCAGCCGGGTGAACTTGGCCCGGGTCCCGGGGTCTTGCAGGCAGACGGCGAACATGAGTGGGGTGCGGCTGTTTTCTGTCTTAGAGTTGATGATGCGTCCGTCCAAGGCATCCAGGATGAAGCGCGCCAGGTGAACCTTTCCACCGTGCATGGCGTCTAGGAAGGTCTTGGTGCCGGAGCCCTGGCGTAAATCTTTCGGCCGCATCATCCTCGCTGGAGCAGCTACTTGTGGAGCAGAGGCTTCAAGTGAGCCGAGACAGACAAACAGGGAGAGAAAGTGTGTAGCAAGTTCTCCGTGTTGACAGTGAGTGCATTTACCTCAGAGTAAGACTCAGAGAGGAGCTGCCAGTGTTTTTATACCTCCCTCTTCACATGCCCTCCCCACGTTGCCAAGGAAACAAACGTCTGAGGACCATTATGCAGTGGCAGCATCCATTCAGCCCGAGCACTCTCTGCCTGGAGAGAAATATATGCTATTTGAACAGAATAATTACTCAAGGAGAGGGGAAAAAAACATGGCCAGTGTTGTTCATGTTTCATGATCAGGTGAACTTAAATGCACCATTTCGACTTTTCTTAGATGCAAATTAACAGGTGAGCAGGGTAATTTTTAACACATCGCTTTGTTTTTTAAATTTACATTAAGACAATATTTTATAATAGTTATAATAGTTTTTTGACATTTTATGCTGAGATATGCAAAGGAGGCGTGAACTCATTAAATATGCACTAATTTGTATATATTTCCAGGACATAAATCTGAACATTGGATAAATCAAATTTCAAAGTTATTATTTTATTTTGTTGATATATTAGATTCAATGTTGTTGTTTTTTACAGAAGGAAATTGGAATATCTGCTTCTATCGTTTCATAAATCAGAAAATACTGTCAAAAGCCATAAAAAACAGATTTTGACATGTTTTTAGGAAGAAAAAATCGTATAAATCAGATAATGCATGATATCTAGACAAAGCTCTCTGTGAAAACCTTCAGAATATAGTTAGGAATAAAACTGGTAAGCTTGGTGTCTGTAAGTGGAGCTGAAGCTGAGATAAAAAATTATTCTGAGAAAACGGCCTTTAAAGGTTTTTATACATTCTTAATGGAAGTGACTATTTGAAGAAAAAATATTGAATCTAAGTTAAAACAACAACAACAACAACAACAACAACAACAACAACAACAACAACAACAATATAGAACATGTAAAACACATTATATTGTGCAGAGACTTCAAACAAAGGTTTAGACTACGCTCAGGGTGCTACATGCTAAAACAGAACGATAACTTTTAGTGAATTTAAGAGAAATCAACAGGTGCAAATAGATCAAATTTAGTAAAAAAAAACAAAGCTACCTAAATATTTATATTTCCACCAGAAATCAGAAAGAAGACATGTTATGGGTGAAAAATAGCTCAAAATCCCTAATAGGATAGTGTTATCTATCTCATTTACATTAAGATTATGCTGTTATCATGAAGGTTTGGGTGAAGACTGAAAGCTTTGAGAGCTCATTTCAAAAGCGAAGAAGGGAAAGGTTCACATTTAGCTTTTTTCCCCTTTCCATTGCTACACTCATCAATACACCTGCCGTCCTACTTGCAGTTTTCCTCGTCCACAAATCATAACACAGTGCAACAATATTAAATTACTCTTTTGTGCCTCGACTCTCTCAAGGTTTCATAACAGTGACTTTAAGTCAGTGAAAATGTAAAAAGAAAAACGGCAGAGAAATAATTTTCTTTAATCATCGTACTCCATTTTTAAGAGGATATCCCTCTAATTATGTGTTTCTTTCTGACTGAAAATAAATGTCAAATGCTTTTGTGGTTTGTGGGTTGTAATTATTTGAGTATGTTTATCATGTTTTTTGTAAAGCAGACTGCCCAACCCTATTCAATCTGCGTACAAATCACACAACGTTTTTTACTTGCAAATTACGTGCAATGCATACGAAATCCATTTTTGCGTGCATATCACATGCCAATTCTGCGGCCATCTTACGTTTGGAGTTAGTGGCGCCCTCCAATGGCCGTAGTTATTACAAATGACACCGAGGTGGAGTATAAAGCACAAAAATTGCAGTTAGGAAGGGAAGGGAGATGGGAGGGGAGATGAATGGATCATAACAAGACATAAACTGACCAAATTGACCAAAAGAGACACAAAATGACCAAAAATAGCCTAAAATTAGCATGTTTATTATGTTAAATCTCAACCTGAAAAGTAACTAAAGCTGCAGCTAAATGTAAAAAGCACAATATTTGCTTCAAAAAGGTAGTGGATTACAGCACGTAAATGTAAATGTACATTCTAACACAGATTTTCACTTTTTAATTTCTCAAGTTTTCTTACTAAATGAATCGCGATAAACGTCAAAAGCAGCAAATTTACACATTTACCTCTTTCATCTGTTGTCAAGGCGTGTGTATAAAAAGCAGCAAGGACCTCTTCGGGCAGCTGCAAGATCAGAATTTAATTTTTAATTCCTTAAATCTCAGCAGGGCCAAAACTGTCCCAAACTGTAGAGGTGAGAGAAACGTTGCCAGGGTACTACCTTCCTCACCTGTCACCCACAGAGGGTCCAGAGCGCCGCTCACTGACGTAAATGTGGCTGCCTCTTCCTCCTGGGTGTCTTTCAGATTATTCTGTAAACACATATCACCACCACATCGTTTTATAACAAGGTCACATCTTGGCAACATCTCAATAGGTTTGAGTAGTTATAATGCCAGAGCGACACAGGTGTTATGTCCTCTGGATATATATATATATATATATATATATATATATATATGTATATATATATATATATATATATATATATATATATATATATATATATATATATATATATATGTATATATATATATATATATATATATATATATATATATATATATATTCAATCCATAGCAAGGAAGTCATAACTAACTTGAATTACCAACAGAAGCAAGTCGGTGAGATGAATAGAACACAAAGCTCTGTATTATTAGACAAGGTGAAGCAGACTGGGTTTTCCCTCAAAAACAACCACACAGGAAGCAAAATACGACCCATATTTACATTTTAGACCAACCTGATCTCATAAAATTACATAATTTTCACAGATTTATATTGTCAGACTTTCCGAAAGTCCTTGAACTAATAGGTTAGTTTCCGTTAGAAAAAGTGATCAAACTTAGTCATGTTTCATTTAAAAAGTCGCCGCAAAGTGTTTGCACTAACCAGATCCTGTAAAAAAACATTTAATTCTGCTCCTCAGCGACACTGTGAAGACATGACTGATTCTGCTGAGATGAACGTTCACGTGACAAATATTCACTGAAAATCTGTTTACACGGATCAGAGAGGAGAGGACAGGACAGGAGATGCTGGAAACATGTAAATAGTTCAATATGTGGAGACCCCATTCTTCTGCCCATGATTGCATAAGACTTTTATATTTTTTATATATATTTTACATATTGTGAAAATACAAGGCCAGTTGCATCCTGCCGACCATTAACTCTTTCCAGACATTGAACTTACTGCAAAGTGGATGTGGTCCTTTTTGTGAAACATGCATGTTGATAAAGTGCCACATCACAGGTTCCTGACTGTGACTGTGAAAATGTCTCAGATCACCTCCTACAAACATTAACATATCACCTGCTTTCCATAACAAATAGGTAATGCTGGTGACATAATTCTGTGTCTGTCTCCTAATTTGGGTATTCATCTGTGACCTGTTCATATTAACAGACTGTAGTCCCTTTCATAGTGCTATTTCATGCCGGGACATTTACTTTTCTGTAATGTCTCGCCTCCACTATGAATGCGCCCAAAGAGGATGCCGAGATCAAATGATCCCACCAATTTTCAGCCTCCAGAGGTAGTCACAGAGGTGGAAAATTGGTGGGACTGTTAGAAGCGGGACCACTATGAACAGGACATCCGCGTGACGTCTAACATACGCCTCCCACTTGGTCCGAAAGTCATCAAATACTGTTCACTGCAGCCACCGTCTCTAACTTAGCACAGCCTCCACCGTTTATTGCAAACAAACCAGAATGCTAACTGCACACGTGGTGTCCACTGCTGATTGTAAACAAACCGGCTTTGCTAACTATGCACAGAGTGTCCAGTGCTTGTTGTAAACAAATGGAGGTCACTTAGGGAACACATGCTGCTGCAGCACATGCATACTGTACCACTACAGCGCTTACTGTGTAGCTTATTAGCATTGTGCTACTGCACAGCACTGCTGCTGCTCTGACTATCGTCTCCTCCCACTATCTGCCCACCTCGTACCGCAATGCCGGACTGCAGTATGAAAGGGTATGAATATCGTGTCTTAGAGGGCTCACTATGAACGCCCTAAGGAAAAAAGGCGGCACAGATCTTTCCAGCAATCTAGCGGGACATTTGCGGGATGGCACTATGAAAGGGGCTTGTGTCAGTTGATTTTCATCAATTTAATTTTCATACTTAAGGCTCCATAATCAGCTCAGTACAGTAGCATAAATATATACAACAAATAGGAGGACAAGTCTCTGATAAAACTGACGGAACAGACATGGAGTTTTGCACATATACAGTACTTCTTATCAGGTGTTCCAGTTAAAAAGCTGTGAGATTTTGGCTGCTTTTTCAGCGGTCATTTTATGCAGAAATAGATTTCAACCGCTTGGACTGCATGCATGCTCGAAGGCAGGCCACAAGCTACACTTTATAGTTATTGTGCTCGCCCAAGGCTACTGCTGATTATCTGTGTGCAGGGTGACATGATGACATTTTCTGCCAGGGCTGTTCGTTTTTTACAAGAAAGAGCTCTGGATTAATAGACAATCTATTTCTAAAGTAGTTCTCAGGGTCTGGGTCAAGCCTAATCTTTGCTTTTAGCACAAGGCACACAGAATAATCATCCAAGGAAATTTATATTGACATTGTATATGTGTCTAGATGTGGAATATATTTTGTACAGTTTAGTATTTTATAATAAACTGAAAATACTAGAAAGTACTGCATTCTAGTGTGTTCTAAAATGACTGCTGTTGTATTAACACCATGCATACCTCATAGCATACCCAACATTATCATTGGCCTTAACTTTCTGAACTCTAAGCAGTTTCAGGGCAATTTTTAAATTATTTTTACTTTTTACACACAGTGGCCTTGTATTTCACGACAATATATAACATCTATATAATATCTATAAGTACTGCAGTTCTATTGAATTAGCATAATCATGGCTAGAAGTGGGAACAACTCAAAAATGTCTTTTCTGCTAAAAAAAATGTAAAAATTGGAATAAAATGGCAGTAATACATACATACGACACTTGTTGTGTCCTAAATGCTATACATATTGAACTATCTGCATTTTTTACAACCTCTCCTGTCCTTTCCTCTGTGGTCTGTGTAAACAGATTTTCAGGGAACAATTGTCATGTGACTGTTCGTCTCTGCACAATCAATCTTGGCTTCACAGTGTCACTGCGTAGCAGAATTATTATTTTTTAAGAGGATCTAGTTATTCCAAACAGTTTATTATTGGTGATCTTTAAAATGAGACATGTAGAATAAACTGCGAAATATCATAATTCTTGAGCCACATTTTTGTTCCTTTAAAACCGATGATTTTTTTGAAGGACTGTCAGAAAGTTCACACTCGACGATAATGCCTGATTTTACAATTTCTTTCGACGGTAAACGGTGTGTTTTTAGCAACCTTTTAAAGAAAACAAAGTTTTCTCCCTCCGGTTGGACGTTGGGGAAATACTGCAATAGATTACAATTGCATATTTCCTTGTAATAGGAAATAGGAAAAAGTACAAAGTCTGCCAAAATGGACATCTTCAAATAAAATGCACTAACATTATAGTCTACTAAAAGTGCTTGAAATAATTACATTTGCAAAAGAAGGATCTTTCTTAACATATTCTACTTTCTTCTTGATTTATGGAAGAAAAAAAAGAATATGGATGACATAAAACCACTCCACCATCCATTGAAAAATAGGCCAGCAGAAATGAATGACATGTGGATGAAATATTCAGAATGTGAATGAGTTGGTTCCATGAGACTTGCTAATTGGGTAGATGTATGCAATAAAGCAGAAATGTCATGGTAAATACCTGATCTCCCATTCATTGCGGGCCTAGCCCAAGCAGGAGCCACTTTGAATGCCTGATTAGAAATTAAAGCTGGTGTCAAGTTAAGGTGTTATCCGCAGCCCTAAATGTCTTAATTAGCCACCAGGGAGAATGCACTTCCAGCGCCAGAGAAATCAACAGGTTCTGTTGACAAAAACTTGTAAATGGAAACAAAACGCCGAGCTGAACCCTCTTGGTAACTCCACTTAGCGTCCAACACCTGGGACTATATTAGTGCATGAGGGCAGGGGAGGAAATTGAGTTCATTCGGGACCAGCTTCAACAAGGCCCAGTCATTGTAGCTAAAAATATTTCTTAAGAGTGACTCAACATGCCCTTATCCTCCATGGACTACTTCATTATCTGTCTGATAATTGAGTACACCTGAGAATGACTCGGTTTAAGCTATCACCTGCTTGGCACTGTGCAAAACAGGATCTGTCTATCTGTCTGTCTGTCTGTCTGTCTGTCTGTCTGTCTGAATCAGTCTCGCCATTCCACTCTCTGATCCCTCATTAGCCGTGTTTCCATTTAAGTCAAATCGAATTTTGAAGCTAAATTTTTGAAATGTCGCATTAAAGAAAATGTGAATTTGGGACATTTCCATCAGCAGGTTTAGAGCGAATAAACAAAGCTGCATTAACGTACTTTGGTCAGGAGATGGCAGTGTGATGTATTGCATTTTATAAAAGCAACTTCCAACATAAAAACAACAATCTTTTGTCATGTGTGCGAAGCCCAGCAACAACAATGAGGAGAACATCTAGTTCTATGTTTTTATACTAAATATATTAACCTTATCTCCGGTTTTACTCAGCCTATCATCATCAAACAAAAACTGGCATGCCAGAACTTTAGAAGGAAGCTGAGGACAGAAAACACGCTGCTGAAGTTTTTACGTCGTGACATCATGAAAAAGTAATGTGCCGCCGCTTTTGTGGCTACAATAATTTAGTTTTAATCTTAGATGAGATTTCACTTTTCTAGAACATGTCACTATAATTACAACCTCCTTTCCTCTCGTTTCTTCCTCTGTCCAAATATCAGATCACAACAAAACACAATCTCACTTTGTTTCCTCACAGTTATGTAACATCATCAACACAGGTAGCTCTGTCATTTGAGTGGGGATAACACCTCCTGCAGGGACAAAAGCAATAAATTGATGCATTCGCATTCACCAAGAACAATCATGTGTCTGTGTGTCCATTCAGTTCGTCTGATGACCTCTGATTTGATATAAGGACACAGCAGTCTCAGGTCGAATTGAGATTTCACATGCCTTCCGTTCCAAGAAAGAGGCAGCAGCTGGCCCGCTGTCACTGTGAAACCGTGCTGTACTGGTATCATGGCGAAGGTGGAGGGGAGGTCACGGAGGTTGTCCCGCAGCAGAGAGAAAATGTCATGCTGAATATTTTTTAATTAATTTCTAACCTTAATGAAAGTCACTTTGCTGTTGTTTACAGTGTTTGTTTGCTGATAAAAAACGTATTAAAAGACTGATTTCTTTATTTCAACACAAGGCTTAGGGCTGATAGTAAGGCAGAGCTGGAGAAAGCACAATTACATGGATTCACAGGACTGCAGCTGAGGACCCTGACAGCACACCAGGAGCTGCCACTCACAGGGGCCACTGATATGTTATTGGCCATGAGGCGGGCCCCTCAAGGCCTCTGCTGTCTCTGCTCTCATCAATTATCGCCCTGACTCAGACTTGCCAGGCTGCCACAACCAGATGGTAAACAGTAGGCTGTTCCCTCAGCCTTCGGATTTCGAGGGCTCAAATATCAGTTCTCAGACTGAGACGTTTTGGACAGCAGAGAATTAGCATCTACAGCGTGACTGGCCTGTGTTCTTTTGTGGGGGGAAATGGCAAAATGCAAATCAACACAGAATTGTTGGTGGTTTTGCATTTATGTGAGTGAGTTACTTATTTAAGGAACAGCATCCTTATACACTAAACGAAGATAGTAACCATTGTAAACATACATGCAAAACATCAACATGTTCAAGAAATAGTTTTGAGAAATGCACTTTTCGCTCTCTTGCCCACGTGGAAGAGCCTTAAAACTGTATTCTGTCTAATGGCCAGCAGGGGGAGACTCCACTTATTGCAAAATGAAGCCAGTTTGTATTTTTCAATAAAATTCAACTTTATTCATAGAGCGCATTTCATGCACAAGGCAGACTCAATGTGCTTCACAATGGATATACATAATTACAATTAAAAAACAAAACAAAACAAAAACAAACAAACAATTTAAAAAAAATCAATTACAAATTAATTGAAGAGTGCAGGTAGACAAGCTATGCCATATTCACCAGTTACACACTTACTTACTCACACACACAGTTCAACCGAATGCCGTTGAAAAACGATAGGTTTTTAATGTTTTTAAAAATGGCTACTAATGTGGCATGTTTAACTGTGTCAGGCAGGGCGTTCCACTTTCGCGGGGCATAAACACTAAAAGCTGCTTCTCCTTCTTTGGATCTGGTGTGAGGGATGAGTAATTTGCCACTGCCTGTTGACCGAAGTGTTCTTGCTGGGGTGTAAGTGATGAACATATCTGTGATGTACTGAGGTGCAAGGCCGTGTAGTGCTTTATAAACCAGGAGCAGTATTTTGAAATCGATTCTTGGGTAACACTTTACAATAAGGGTCCCTTAATTAACGTTAGTTAGAGCACACCTTGATCCGGAGCTGGGGGAGGGGTGTAATTTCTGTGCTCAGACTGAGACCCTGGAGCATTTATTTGTAAATTGTTGCCGGCTCACAGGATTGTTTGAACTCTTGAAAAAGTGGTTTCTGGGTCTTGGTGAGTGTTTTTCTTTTGACTTGTTTGTTTTTGGCCCAAAATACAGTTCCAGGAAAAAGACTGTGCACACTCTGATGAACTTCCTATCTGCCTCTGCTAAGTTAGCAATCTGGCTAACACGCAGGAACTGGACTCAGGGATATGGCAGTGTGGACTTGGTGCTGGTTTTTGGGGGACTGTTTAAGGCCAGACTGAGGGTGGAGCACAATGAGGAAAAAAATGAGGAACAATGTGCAAGCCTTTAGTCACACGTGGGCTGTGAGGGAGGTTTTATGCTCTGTGGGGGGAGGTGGAGAGCTCATTATTAGGGACCGAGCACTGAAGGTGAGAGGACCCTATTGTAATTGGTCCGTCTATTATTATTATTTCGACAAATGAATCGCCTTTTTTATGCCTTTATCATATTCAAAAACCCACCAAACTCGCACCAAAATTCAATCGTGTCGAAAATTTACGTATTTTATAGGTTTCAGAAATGGGCGTGGCAAAATGACCTACTAGCACCCCCTAGATTGCAGCCCCTCACACAAGTTTGTCGTAGTGACACGAAATTTTGTACACACATGTATCATGGGAAGACGCAACAAAAAGTCTCAAGAAGCCATACCCAAAAATGTACAGGAAGTCGGCCATCTTGGATTGAATATGGAGTTTTCGCCATTTCCACGCCGCATACTTTAACGAACTCCTCCTACAGATTTCACCCAATTTCAAACTTGGTCAGTAGCGTCACAAGGCCTTTGGGATCAAAAGTTGTATAAATCTTTACCGACAATCATACTATGTGGGCGTGGCATGGCGGCAAAATATAGCGTCTCGCCATCTAACACCAGACTGGAAAACTTGACCATTGTCCATTGACCATTGTCGTATTGTTATATGGCGAGGTGCAATATTTAGTCGCCATGTCACGGCCACATAGGGCAAGGGTGAGTAAAGTTGTTGATAAGGTTTGTCCCCCAAGGCCTTGTGATGGTAATGACCAATTTTGAAGTCAATGGGATGAAATCTGTAGGAGGAATTGGTTAAAGTAGGCAATGTGGTCATTTTGTAAAAGGGGACGTGGATGAAGCATAAGGCTTTATGAAATATTGTTATGTAAAAGTGTTAAGGGCTGGACTCTGATGAAGCGTGAGAATTTTGGACCAGATTGGACAAAGTATGGAAAAGTTATAACAATCTTGTGTTTTATAGCGAGACGCCATATTTTGGAAATGGGCAAAAACAGCAGGAAATGGCATTTTTGATGCAAAATGGCCGACTACCTGTACGTTTGAGGGTATGGGTTCTTGAGACTTTTTGGTGCGTCTTCCCATGATACATGTATCTACCAAATTTCGTGTGTCTACTTCCTGCGCGAGGGGCTGAATTTTTTTGACTTTCAAGGGGGTGCTGTGGGCTCAGTCCCTATGTGTACCAAATGGCGTGTCTCATACCACTGTGCTCGGGGTAGGTGTAAAACATGTTATTTCCTGTTGCCAGCAGGGGGCGCTATGACTGTGTGTCACTATTGACACGTGGGTGTGTTCTGGACTGGACCCTAATCACTTGTGTGAAATTTGGGACAGATTGGACAATGTATGGGCAAGTTATACATGTCTGGTGTTAGATGGCAAACTCCATATTTTTGCCGCCATGCCATGCCCACATACTGTGAAGGTCAGTAAAGGTGTTGATAAATTGTGTTCCCCAAGGCCCTTTGATGGTACTGACCAAGTTTGAAGGCAATAGGATTAATTCTCTTGGAGGGGTTATGTAAAGTATGCAACATGGTCATTTGATGAAAGGGGGCGTGGATAAAGCATAAGGGGCGTGGCTTTATGAAATATTGTTATTTACAAGTGTTAAGGGCTGGACTCTGATGAAGCATGACAAGTTTGGATCAGATCAGACAAAGAATGGAAAAGTTATAACGATCTAGTGTTTTATGGCGAGACGCCATATTTTGCCGCCATGCCACGCCCACATAGTGTGACCGCCGGTAAAGCTTTCAATAACTTTTGATCCCAAAGGCCTTGTGATGGTACTGACCAAGTTTGAAGTTGATCGGGTAAAATCTGTTGGAGGAGTTTGTTAAAGTATGCGAGCTAGAAATGGCAGAAAACGCTGAATAGTGCGATATTCAAACCAAGATGGCACACTTCCTGTTGGGTTTGAGGTATGGCTCCAAGAGGCTTTTGGTGCGTCTCCACATGATTCATATGTGTACCAAATTTTGTGTCTCTATGTGAAACCTACTGCTCGGGCTAGGCGTAAAACATGTGACTTCCTGTTGCCAGCGGGGGGCGCTATGACTGTGTGTCAATATTGACATGTGGGTGTGTTCAGGGCTGGCCCCTCATCACGTGTGAGAAATTTGGGACGGATTGGACAATGTATGGTGAAGTTATCCAGTCTGGTGTTAGATGGCGAGTCGCCATATTTTGCCGCCATGCCAAGCCCACATATTGTGAAGGTCAGTAAAGGTGTTGATAAGTTGTGTTCCCCAAAGCCTTGTGATGGTACTGACCAAGTTTGAAGTCAATGGGATTAAATCTGTTGGAGAAGTTATGTAAAGAATGCAACGTGGTCATTTTATGAAAGGGGGCATGGATAAAGCATAAGGGGCGGGGCTTTATGAAAAAATTGTGATGTAGAAGTGTCGAAGTGTAACCCTAGTTAGGGTTAGGCTTAACACTTCTAAACCATAATATTTCATAAAGCCCCGCCCCTTATGCTTTATCCATGCCCCCTTTCATTAAATGACCACATTTCATATCTTAATGAACTCCTCCTACAGATTTAACCTGATTGACTTCAAAGTTGGTCAGTACCATCACAAGGCCTTTGGGATCAAAAGTTATTCAAATCTTTACCGAGAGTCACACTATGTGGGCGTGGCATGGTGACAAAATACGGCATCTCGCCATAAAACACGAGATCGTTATAACTTCTCCATTCTTTGTCCGATCTGCTCCAAACTTCTCATGCTTCATCAGAGTCCAGCCCTTAACACTTCTAAATCATAATAATTCATAAAGCCCCGCCCCTTATGCTATATCCACGCCCACTTTCATTAAATGACCACATTTCATATTTTAATGAACTCCTCTTACAGATTTAACCTGATTGACTTCAAAGTTGGTCAGTACCATCACAAGGCCTTTGGGATCAAAAATTATCAAAAGCTTTACTGACCGTCACACTATGTGGCCGTGGCATGGCGGCAAATTATGCCGTCTCGCCACAACACACGAGACCGTATAACTTGACCATACATTGTCCAATCTGTCCCAAATTTCTCATATGTGATGAGGGTCCAGCCCTGAACACACCCACATATCAATATTGACACTCAGTCAGAGCGCCCCCCGCTGGCAACAGGTAGTTGCATGTTTTATAATTAGCCCTAGCAGTAGGCTTCACGTAGAGACACGAAATTTGGTACACACATGAATCATGTGGAGACGCACCAAAAAGCCTCTTGGACCCATACCTCAAACCCAACTGAAAGTCTGCCATCTTGGTTTGAATTTCGCACAATTCATCGTTTTTTCCCATTTCCACCTCGCATACTTTAACGAACTCCTCCGACAGATTTAACCCCATGGACTTCAAACTTGGTCAGTATCACAAGGGCTTTGTACTTTGGGATCAAAAGTTATTGAAAGCTTTCCCGACTGTCACACTATGTGGGCGTGGCATGGCGGCAAAATATGGCGTCTTGCCACAAAACTACACATCCTTATAACTTTTACATACTTTGTCCCATCTGGTCCAAACTTCTCATGCTTCATCAGAGTCCAGCCCTTAACATTTCTAAATAACAATATTCCATAAAGCCCGCCCCTTATGCTTAATCCACACCCCCTTTCATAAAATGACCACGTTGCATACTTTACCAAACTCCGCCTACTAATTTAATCCTATTGACTTCTAGGTTGGTCAATACCATTACAAGCCCTTTGGGAACATAACTTATCAACACCTTTACTGACCTTCGAATATGTGGGCGTGGCATGCCGGCAAAATATGGCATCTCGCCATAATACACCAGACTCTATAACTTGACCATACATTGTCCAATCTGTCCCAAATTTCCCACACCTGATGAGGGTCCAGCCCTGACCACACCCACATGTCATTATTGACACACAGTCATAGCGCCCCCCGCTGGCTACAGGAAGTAACATGTTTTACACAGACACGCCATTTGGGATGCATAGAGACTGAGCCCACAGCGCCGCGCCCGACGTGGCCTGCTCCGACGGCTCCACTCTGCTCGGTCCCGTTCAGTCCTTGCAGGCCTAGTTAACTTTTGATTTTTCGTCAGTGGTACACACATATGGTTTTGAATAAGTTGTTGTTTTTGTTTTGTTTTGTTTTGTTTTGTTTTGTTTTGTCTTTTTGAGTGTCGTAACAGTCTCCTCTCCTCTCCTCTCTGTGTAAACAGATTTCCAGTGAATATTTGTTACGTGACCGAGATTTGTAGAATAAATTGAACTATCACAATTTAAGCTTCATTTTAGTATTTTTTTCTAATTGAACCTATGACTGGTTGAAGGACTTTCTGAAAGTTCAAAGACTGACGATAATGCCTGTTTTTAGTTTTTGTTTACGATAATGTATTTTTGGCGATCTTTTAAACATGTACATGACATGTAGAATAAAGTGATTTTAAGCTTTGTTTTGGTTGCCTTTTCTAATGACAACATTCATAACCAATGATCTGTTTAAGGCCTGTCAGAAAGTTCAGATTCAGATTCTTTCTAAGATAAATTGTGTATGTTTGGCGATTTTTTAAAGTAAACATATTTTTTAAACTGGTGGCGGGCTGGTTGCGTTCAGATGGTTAATATGTGCATTTGCAGTAGCTAATAAATCCCAAGGTAATAACAACACCTCACTGCCTCAGATGTCCCAGTAATCAAACTTATCACCGGCTTCCTGTTCAACAAAAGAACTCAGCGTTTTGCCACGATGAGCCTGGGAGCCATTTCCCATGAGCCACCTGTTCCCCTCTCTTTAATCTATCAGTTCTGATGGAAATTCCGTTCCTGCAATGATGCGGAAGAGATGGAGGGCTGGAGAGGTCCTGCTCCATCTCCCACCTGACAGGCCCTATTTGTGGCCTTGCGGGCCCACTCACCTCTGACAGCTCAATAAATTGTACAAATGGATAACAAATGTATTTGCTTGATGGCCACATTGTGCGGAGATGGGCAACACTCAACGACACCTGCAGTAAAAAAAAAAAAAGGTTTGCCACAGAGGAAGGCACATGTTTTGATGGGTCAGAGGAGAAACAAACACAAAAAAAACCCTGAAGGCTTTAAAATAATAACAGATGTCAGGATTCATTTCAGCTGGTGTCTGGACTGCTGACATCTTTTATCTACTTCCCTCTCAGTCCATCACTTGATGGACTTTAAGTGTTTTGAGATCAACTTTTTTATTGATTTTAAATATTTAACACACATCTATCTTTTAATAGACTGACAGAGAATGACAGATGGTAACAAAACCGAAAGACCATATCAGACAAAGCTCTATACACGGCAGCCCTCCATTCTCCCCTGAAGTAACTTTACTTCTTTATAAATGAACTAATGGCCTTGAGGCCAACGAATAACCATTCTCTCCCCCACATGTTCTGCCACTCACGTTGTGCAGCGTTCACCTTATTGTGGCTCACACCAGCTCCTGTGGCTCTTTCTTTAGCTGCTCGCGGCATACAGTAAGTGTGGCTCTGAGTAAAAGGATAAGTTTCGCATCAAATGAGTCCTCGGTAGAACTGTTATTACTTTGAAAAGAGCCACTTTATGACTCACCTGCCTTAAGTGCATAACATAAAATGCATGTTGTCATGACACGGTGGGTGTTACAGTGGCTTGTGACATTTTCCACATCTACCATTTCTGTCAGTTGCTGCCCCATGGAGCAGAAATGCAAAACAAAAAAAAACGTTTTAAAAAAAGGCAAAATGAACTGATGATTTGGGCTCCAGATTGGAATGACTGTTTTTGACTGACAATCAAAAATGAGATTTGTTTATTGTAATTTCTTTTGCATGTTTGACCTTCACTGTGTAAAATGGATGTTCTGGATGTATGTCCAGAGTTACACACTAGAAGGCAATTTCAGTTTGTTTTTGAAGGGAGACTTTATCTCTATTCTCATCTCTGAACCCCTACAAACGTATTGTTGAAAGAAACTGTAAAATCAGGCAGTATTTTCAAACATTTTGGAATAACTACATACTTTCAAAACTTTAAATTCTGCTGCTTACTGTGAAGCCATGAATGATTCTGCTGAGATGAATAGTCACGTGATAAATATTAACTGAAAATCTGTTTACACAGATATATATATAAATTAAACAATATTGTGCATAATTTAATGCAACAAAAACAGGTACACTGTGCACAGTCATTTGCAGTTTAAATCAGGCATCTACTCTTACATAACATACAGCCAGCTGCCAGGGTTCTGATATGACTCTTGAGTCTTGGTTCTCTTCACTCACAGTGAGACAGATGCTCTCACCATAATGGAGATATCACCAGCCAGAACAAGACTTGGGCCCGATGGCATGAATTTCAGCTCTGAAAATGCCTGGGGAGTATGAGAGAATCAGGATTCAAGTAGCCATGAGAGGGCTGTCTGGGACTGACTTACAGTACGTGGGTGTCTGTGAGTGCGTGTAATTGTATGAGTCTATGTGTTTGTCTAAATGTAAGGACCGTATCCTTAACACACGTAGGAAGCTCAAATTTGCATCTGTGAGAAGGTGGAGGCGCCTCTCACAAGCCCTCGATGCTCATGTGACACACAGGGAGAGGCTGACTGACTGTAGGGAGATGAGCCTCCTGGAATACTCATTACTTTGCTAATCCCAGGCCATAACCATGATTTTAATGGGATTGGGTAATGCATTCTGGAACATGAATAACTTGCTACAGCTTGGCGAAAGCATGCGTGCAAATCAAGTATAAAGGAATCAGTATTTTATTGCAATCTCTTTCTAAGCACTGTATGCAGCCCACAGAATGATCCAACACCTACACAAACACACACATGCAGCCTGTGACAGTGCAGCCGCAGCAGGTGGTGTGTTTGTGGGTGGTGTGGGTGCTTAATATTCATCCAGGATGGCATCCACTTCAAGCCAAGATGGACTATAGATCATGATTCTCCACCACCTCAGGGTCGCGGCTGCATCCTCACACAGGAAACAACAAGAGGACAAGCAGTTCACTCTTTACATGTGTTGTACAGTGTCCTCATTCTTGTTATTTTAATGTGCTTTTAATGGTGCTTAATATATATTTAATTTTTATATTGCAGGTTTTTATTTCTCAGGATTAAAATAGACAGAGAAAAGCTAAATGGAGCTGTTTTCAGCCACTGCCAAGATTCAGCAGTGCTGCACTGATGGCTGCTCTAAACAGCTTTTATGCTTTTCTTTTGGGATTTTTTTCTCTAAATGCATTCATTCAGACAAAAATGATTTTAATCCATTTTTGGTCAAATAATGAAGACAGCACTTGAGCACCAATTATTCCTTTTTTTATTCCCGATTCTAATTTGCAAGATATTTCTACTACATTAAAAGCATTTTGATTGATTATGTCTTCCATCCTCACTTTCACCCTCTCCCACCTTTTATTTTGACCCTCCGAACCCCAACAAGCCATTTCAGGTTTTATTTTTTAGCTTTTTACATTTTCTCACTGTGGTCTTGTATTTCACTGCAATATTTAAAATATATTTAAGTCCTGCAGCTCTATGGAATCTGCACAATCATGGCTAGTAGTGGAAACAACTCGAAAATGTCCAACAATCATAAAAAAAGAGAAAAAAACAGAAGTAGAATTTCTCTGATATATATATTTTTTAAATTGGAATAAAATCAAATGTTTTTTTCCAAGCGTCCACAAGTGTCATGAATATTGGGAAAAAACTGCGTCTCCACATGATATTGAACTATCATGTTTCCAGCCTTTGTCCTCCCCTCTCTTCTCTGTGTAAACAGATTTTCAGTGAATATTTTCCCCTGACCGTTTGTGTCAGCAGAATCAATCATGGCTTCACAGTGTCGCTGAGGAGCAGAATTTAATAACAGGATCTAGTTATTCCAAACAGTTTTTGGTGACATTTAAAATGTGACGTTTTGACAGAATTGTAACAATTTTAAGCTTTGTTTTGGTTACTTTTTCCAATGGAAACTTTATTAACCTAAGATGCATTCAATGACTGTCTGAAAGTTAACATTTCTACAATATTGTCTGTTTTTGCAGTTTCTTTTTATGATGAACTGTGTATCTTTTGCAATCTTTTTAAGAAAACAAACATTTCAAGTGGGGTTCAGAGGTTTAATGTTTCTTCCTGAACATGCATGTAGTGGGATTTCTAGCAACTAATATCTAAACATCTGCTCCAGTGCCTGCTCTATATTTTGTGTGTGTGTGTGTGTGTGTGTGGGATCAGAGGAACTTCCTTCCTTTTATTGGCTCTCTCTCTCAGCCAAGTGTTGCCTGGTGGCAAAGATCCTGCTCAGGCCATCCCTCTCCAGCTGGTATGAGACGGAGCTGCAGGAGTTGTCCCTTCTTATGTAAGATTATCAGCCCGGTGATTCAAGGCTGACTAGTTTCACTCTCTGAAGCTCACAGTTCATCTGTGTTGTACATGAGGTGGCAGGACTCTCAGGCACAAGCTGTGTCTCCCAGATTTGTCCAGATTTTCCACTTTTAAATGTCAGTCATGTCATTTGATTCACTAGACGGGTGTCCAACAGGAAAGGAAATAAGAGATATGGACAGATTGCTTTGGATGTTGAGTCAGATTAACGCTGTGTTCATTAATAAATGTGTCCATGTGTGTGTAAACAAGTGGTTCTCATTGATACACCCATTCAACACACTGTACAGGCCTATATGGAGCTAAAATTAAGTTGAAACATTTCGCAGAGCTTTTTAAAATCCAAATTACTCTCATTCTCTCCAGTCCACGTGCCTTTATTGTGGTGTGTTTTGAAAAGAGCACTTGATCCATTGCAGATCTCGTATTAGTTGGAGAGGAAAGACATCGCAATTATGTGGTATTATGAATTAGTCATGCCATATTTGTGCCAAATTATGTTGTCCAGTGTCGAGGTTTGAGATGCTGCATAGAGAGAGAGGGGGGGGGGGGGCTATAAGGAGTCATCTCCAGCCTCCATGTACCAACGGTTCTTCACTCACGTTCCGACCTCTGATTGAACCACGAGACTCTGACTGTCTGATTACGAATAGCGCAATTATCTGTTGTATAGATTGTGCTTTTTCTTGTTCTCTAGCATACTGTGACTGAACTCTCAGACATGCAACACATGTATTAAGAGGTCACAACCCCAAGAGAGATTGAGAACCAATAGTTAAATGTGCTATCTAAAAGAAGTAGTGTAGATTTAATTACATTTTTAATACAAATGTATTATTTATACGTTTCCATCCACTATTATCATTAAGAGTTAGGGGCATCAAAGTAAACAGTTGGTAATTCTCCAGTCAGGTACCATGTGCCACTTGTATTTTCACACCAAATGTACAAATGTTTTGAAGTATTTTAGCTGTTTATAGACAGGTTTTTAATTTGCAAATTGAAAATGTGCATGAAAGCAGAAGAATGGAAATCAATTTACACAAAATTATACAGTACTGTGCAATAAGCTTAGGTGTGGAAAAATGTTGTAAAGTAAGAATGCTTTCGAAAATAAAAATGTTAATACTTTATTTTTTATCAATTAACAAAATGCAAAGATAATTTTTTTAGAAAAATCTGAATCACATCAATATTTGTTGTGACCACCCTTTGCCTTTAAACCAACATCAATTCTTCTGGGCATTTTTTCACACTTGCCTATGGCTTTTGCACAGTACTGTATATAGTGTGCATGCACAACCTGCATGCATGTACATATATTTATTTACCTACCTTACCTACCTACCTTTTATTTAGACTTGTTGCATTTGTATTTTTGATTGCTGTAATTTTAGTCTATTTTTTGCATGCTTTATGTATTTCTATTTCTCATACAGCAGCAAATGTAACAAAGCAATTTACCCCCCGGGATCAATAAAGTATTTTTTGTATTCTGATGCCATCTTGTATGAACTTTTCTCCTTTTTGTTTTTTACTCACTCAGTGTAGGCATGATTCTCAGTCGGTTGCCATGGTGACATCTTCAACACAGCACTTACTGGATCCTGAAACATCTGCAACCAAACTGAGGAAAATCTGCACTCAACAGCACTGCGTAGTGTTTGTGTACTTTTTGGCTCATGGGTTTTGTGCAGGAAGTCCAGTACCAGAGAACTGCAGTTCCTTGACTGGACACTTAAGGCTGGCTCCAAAAGCAAGTCAATCCCCATAGACCCCCATGTTAAAATGCCCAACCTTACAGAAGAAATAATCACGTTTACAGCAAGTTCTAAAAACGGTTTTGGTCTGTAGAGCTAATTTAGCCACTTATGAAATCTGCTCTGATGCAGATGAACAGAATATAAACAGTGACATCAACAACCAGACTAAAACTAGAATGTAAACATATTCAGTAAAACGTACCTTGAAAAATGAAATAAAAACACCCATATACAGTGGAAAAGATCATTTATTAAGAACTATTCATTACAAGAAAATTATGTATTGTAGAATAATATTGAGGATTTACTGTATTTAATTGCAACTGAATCTTAAAAGTGAATGCTTTGCTGCGACTTCAGGGTATCACACACCATGTGCTGAAGTGTGACAGATGGAGTCATTGTCTCAATTCAGCCTGCAGACTCTGATTACCCAATTTTTCTTGCAACATTTATTCCTATTTCTGAACTCATTAAGATTACAGAAAGAGACTGTGAGTGTCAAACTAAAGCTTTTAGTTATGGGTTTCCATCTGGAAGATATTTGTTAAGAAAGAAAGAAAGAAAGAAAGAAAGAAAGAAAGAAAGAAAGAACGAAAGAAAGAAAAATAATTTCCAGTTGATCAAACTTTTGGCCTACAGGACATCCACAAAAACATCATTACAGCTTAATGACTCCCAAAAGAGCTCTTCTATGAATAGCCTTTCTAAATTGATATTTCACACAGAGAACATTTAATCTTCTACTATTCAATGGTTCTGCACAGACTGTAGGTTATGCAAAATGCTACAAAGAAGATGCAAGAGTTAATAAAAATGTTTTTTTAAAAGTTAGTCGATGGTTACACTGAAGGGTCTGGGATCAAAAGGCACATCTAACCCAGGAAGACATCTCCATAGAAGCCTACACCCTCCACCTTCTTGTCTCCAATCTGGTCAACCTGTTCAGGAAAGTGTGCACCAACACAGACGTTGACAGCCGCCTTCACTTCTGCAGGCAGAGACCTCAATTTCTGATCGTGCTCTTTCAAGGCCTCCTGATTGAGCTGCAGACATAGGGGCCAAAGGTTTGTTCAAGGTTACAGGCTTGCTGAAAAGACAAATTGACATTTTCATAGCTTTTTTTATCGTCAGGTGCTTATCATAATCTTTACAGAACGGATTTTAGAATTTGGCACCAGTGGAATTAAAGATCTCTGCTAACCTCAGTCTAAGGGAAGTGGCTTGAACCCAAAAGATTGATTTTAAATAAGACTGATGGAGCTATTTTCAGAATATCTAATATTATGGCAATGTGCCTGCATTTGGGGAAAATGGCTCAATATTCAATCAATGATGTTAAATACATACAGCAGAGCTTAGCATGCATATCGAAAGAAAAACGTTATCCTCATTTGTCCCTTAATCTCTTAGCATTCGTTTAAAATCCTCCCACTGCTTGTCTTGATATGAAAAAACTGTATTTGTAGGAGAATACTATTTGTGAGGCACAAAAACACAGCATCCATCTGGCGTTCAAACGTCAATGTCTAAACTATCTAACACCTCGCTTCTCAATAATAACTGCCAAGATTTCTCCAATTCAAAGCAGAGCATTGTCATCAAAGTGTTCTGACATCATTTGCAGCGGTGGGAGCTTGGTTTGTACTTTCTCAGATCGCCTAAACTGGATGTGTCACCCTGAAACATTATGTATGATCGCTGAGTGGGCAGATGGCCACCATTGACAATGAATTTGAAAAACAGGAATATTTATTGGCATAGTTTGGATTTTGCTTGTATGAATCATAATAATCACATTGTGGGGACCCACCATGGACTGTATTAAAGTAATGAATGTAGCCACCATGATGTCACACATTGGTCTGTGGACTAACGGATGATTGACCATATTTGGACGAGAGGCTGGAGCCCAGTATATTAACATTATCAGATATGGCAAATGAATATTAAAACAAATTCAACATCATGCTGTACTGAAGAAGACTTGAAAATAGCGATTAAGACCGTGAACTTGTGAGGAAAACGCTTACTGAAAAATCAAGCAAGAAGTAGGGTCATTTACTCATAGACGTCTATGGTAAGAATGCAGGTTTAAGGCACTTCTTCACTGGTCAGATCCAGAAGCTCTACATCCACTTCTTTAATACAGACTTTGGGACACAACTACCATTTGAGAGGACGTTTCCACCACAGGAATTTTTCCAGGAGACCAAGAGCACAGGAATTAAATCTGCCTTTGGACCACAGGAACAAGGATCTAAATCTAGTTACTGTGAGATGCTCCCAGGCGGATGTTTCTGAAATACTCAAACCAGCCCTTCTGGCAACCATGCCATGTTCAAAGTCACTTAAAAGACCTTTTGTCTCCATTCTGTTGCTCGGTTTGACCTTCAGCAGCTCCTCTTCACCATGTCTACATGCCTAAATGCATAGAGTTGCTGGTTTGTGATTGGCTGATTAGATATTTGCGTTAACAATCTGTCGAACAGGTGTACCTAACAAAGTGGCTGGTGAGTGTAGGTTGCAGCTGCTGCGGTAGTGAGCCATTTATATGTTGCATTTAACTGAAAAACTTGCAGTGATTGGCTACAAGCAAAACCTTACAAATGTTTTCGTTTTTTCTAGAATTGGGAGTTGAGAAGTGGTACTGGTTATATCGCTTCATGAAGACATCGAGTATTGATACCCAGTGCCCTCCTAAGTGATTCAAAGTGTGTTTGTACCTGGTTAGTCAGGGTCTTGATTTCCTCCAGTGTAGCAGCCTGTTTCTTCATCAGAGCCGCTTGCTGAGGGCTGTAATCTGAAGACTGTAATGATACAATAAAGTACACACAACAGTGAAAAACACGATTGATCTGTGGCTCGAATTTGTGAGTGTGTGTGTGTGTGTGTGCATGTTGTATAAAGTGAGAGTTTGCATGTCTATAAGCCCTTCTGCTCATGTTTCTCTGTGTTTGTGTGTGTGTATATCTAGAGAGGAATGTACCCACGGGATGCAACCCAAGCAAGAGAATCAATATAGTTAAGTCACAACAGGTTGAACTTGTCTCGTTCGGTTATATAGTCATGATTGCACTCGGCCATTCAATACTGAGGCTCTGCTGATTTATAAATATTTGCTGTAATTAATGTGACAAATGCTTATTAGGTAGATCAGAATGGGCTGCAATGTGTGAGTAGGGTTTGCTCCCATCCAGATGGAGTCGATCGGAGAGGAGCAGAGTGGTCTCCGGGTCTTTTATCCAGAGACAACACGCCTGAATGTTGATGAGAGGAACAAGAGCGGGGCCCAGTGAGTCATCGACCACACATGAATTAGTCTGCTCCCTGTAAACAGCTTCTGAGTAATGGACAAGCCTGGCCTATGGTCAGGGCCCGCTGCACTTTACTCACTGGGTAAAAGCATGTGTGTTTGGCTGTGTGGTGGTTTGGTTGAATGGGGGTGCCCGCTCATGTGTGTGAGTACAACAATGTAGTGTGTCTATAAGGCAACACGTGGGTATGTGAGCATGTGTTCAGATGCATGAAAGGAAAGCGCCGGAACATGCCTGTTTCTTCCATGTTTTGTTCAGTTCTTTAGACACTCGAGGTCTCATGGTAACCATGGTTCGGCTGCTCAATGCAACATTTGTTGAACAAGAGGGAGGATGTGAGCTGTGCCTGTGTACTGATGCATGTATGAGTGGAGCTACAGACATCAGATTATTCACTTTCTTGCAGAGATAAAAAATTAGGGCTGCACCTAACCTTATTTTTCTATCTATTAATCTTTTTCTACGACAACAATGAATATATCCAAATTCACTTTAAAAACTTGTCGTTTATATTTCAGTATTATATTGAATCTTTCAATTATTCAATATCAGGTGAAGATTTCCATCTGAACTCTGGTTTCTTTAAAGAACTAGTTTGATATTTGGATTGATGTGTGATTATTCGCTTTCTTGCAGAGATAAAATTAGGGCTGCACCTAACCTTTTTTTCTATCTATTTATCTATTTATCTTTTTATCTTTTTGCGACAACAACAATACATTTATACTTTTATATTTATATATATTCAAGGATATTATCTTTAAAACAAACAAATTATGTACTGCAGGGCATTATTCCCCAACAGAATTTAATTTTTTTTTTTAAATTTGGGCAATATATGATGAAGATTTCCATCTGAATTGCAGTTTCCTTTCAAGAAGAAGTTGCAGGGATTTAAATAAAATTATATATATATTATTATTACTATTATTATATTTCAATATTATATTCAATCATCTTCTCTTTAAGACAAACAAATATGACAAAGTTTGCACTGCAGAGCATTATTCCCCAAAAGAAAACCGCCCAGTCTTTACCTGTAATCTGTGTTTTACAGTCTCATAAAGTCTCTCCATAATAAAATTAATGCCAGAGCTTTTCCATTTAAGTAAAATAAGTGAAATAATTAAAAACAAAATAAAATTAACTTTCTAGAAGAACACAAAAACACTGTTTCTGCCAGTTTAGCAGTATATGACAAAAATCAATTTACACTAAAAATAGTGCAATTTAAGTAACCGGAAAAAACGGAATTATCAAAACTAGAAGATAAATCAACTCTCATTTCCTTTCCTTTCTTCCCTTCCTCCTCTTTTTTTGGCATTAAAAATCAGGTGAAGATTTCCATCTGAACTGCAGTTTCCTTTGAAGAAGTAAATGGATATTTTGAGATGATTCGCTGCAGGGACTTAGATATAATTATGACAGCAGATGTAGCATCTTTTAGCAGTCAATCACGCCTCTTATGGTTCTTTATGGCGTTATTAGGGCCTCGGGGCAATCGCACCGAGCACTACTGTTATACTGTGGAATTCTTCTTATTCCTCTTCCGGACGCAATTTCGTCCCGCTACTAGTCCAAATTATATATCAAAACGTGCGGTTTGATCGGGATCGGTGTGCTATTACTTTTCTCTGCGGAATATGAATTTTTCGCGACGTAAGTCGCGAAAAACTGCCCAAAATTTTGCATTGAAATGAATGGGACGGCCGAAAGAAAATGAGCAAAAAAGAACATTAATTGAAGATTTTCAGACGTCTACTTTTCCGGCATAATTTCACCTAGAGACTCCATTTAAACTTTAAACAGTAGACACAAGTCTTGTGTATTGGTGTATTACTTTGCGTTTCGATAGGTCATATAGTTTTTTATCAATCCCTGTTCAATGACCATGATCATTTTTGGAGAAATTCTGACATTATAATGGGTGTGTATTGCACGGAATGTTCGTGTCAGAGTGTGTGATGTCATCGCTCAGAGTGTAGAGGGAGAGGTAAAACTGTCAAAAAATAAATTTGAAAACTGCGCTCCAGGCCGCAAATTCCACTCTACAGAAATAATTTATACATAGAAATGTAGGAAAATTTGTCTTCTCACTCACAATCCTCTGGTAAAGCTGTCAGAGTTATAGTTTGGGCGTACGACGCAAAGATGCGCCACCAAAACCACCAACAGCCTCATTGGGTCCCATATTAAAAACGCAGGAAGATTTCGGAAAAAGTGAGATTTAACTGTTTTTTTAGATCGCTCTAACAAAGCTATTTTTTCATTTTTCTTAAAAAAAAAACATATGTAGAGGTTCAGGAAGAACTCAGGACGCTCAAAGTGAAGTCGGATCAATGATAGGTATTATGGTTTTGCCAAAAATGCTTTCTGTTCGAGGCCAGAAATTTCACTCTGCCCACCTCTGGCTGCTGTCACTCTGCCAGAAGATTCCACAGCTGTTAATTCCGTTGATTGCTCTGCTCTGATTGGTCGAACCCACGCTTTGATGTTTTGATGTGATTACAGTTACAGATACAAGCACGCACACACACACACACACACTGGTCATTTAATGTAATATCAGTTACAGATACACGCACGCACACACACACTGGTCATTTAATGTAATAACAGTTAAAGATACACGCACGCACACACACACTGGTCATTTAATGTAATAACAGTTAAAGATACACGCACGCACACACACACACACACACTGGTCATTTAATGTAATAACAGTTAAAGATACACGAACGCACACACACACTGGTCATTTAATGTAATAACAGTTAAAGATACACGCACGCACACACACAATGGTCATTTAATGTAATATCAGTTAAAGATACACGCACGCACACACACACTGGTCATTTAATGTAATAACAGTTAAAGATACACACACACACACACACACATATGCGCGCGTAAGCGCGCACACTCCTCCAGATACAAATGTTTCACACACACACATTTTGAGGTTAAAGGGCATAGGTTGCTGTATAAATAAATACTTGAAGAGGAATAGTATCATAACATTACTAGTATTAATTGTTTGAAATCTCTGAAGAATCTCATCATAGTGTACACACACCGGCAGTAGCCCCCGTGGCCCTTTCAAAATTTCCGCCAGAGGAAATTTTCTAGTTAATGTGTGCTTTCTCATCTAATCTCAACAACAGCTGCAACAACACTGAATAAGCGCATTCCCAAAAATGTCAAACTACTCCCTTAATAATACATAAATGCTCATGAAATCTTTGGTTTAAAAGACTTACCACACCATCTGACTGACTGGGCTCATCCAGCACCTCTGTGCTCATTGACTTTTTCAACCTAAGAGATAAAAAAACATATTTATGTATGAAACCTCAAAAATTCATCAATTAATGTGCGATGCCACAAGTCAGAGGGGGAAGAACATTTGTCCTCTCATAGAAAAGAAAAAGTCTAAAGTACTCGGAAATAAAAAAAGAAGGAAAAAAAATCCAAGGAACTTTTTATGGCAAAAACTTAAAAAGCCTTTATTCAGGTGACTGAATGGAGCCTTTGGGAATGGAGCCTTCGGGATATTTCACAATGAAATAGCCACAGGAAGAAAGTTTCCATTTTACTTTTTGTCAGAAGACTGCCTTGGACCATTCTTCCTTTTGAACATTTGTGTGTTTCCATCCAAAGAAATGTGATAATTCAAAGTAACTGAAGGTAAGGTCATGCTCACTTTGCTTTCTCTGAGGACGAACATTTGAGTGATTTCTTCTTATTCTCTTTGGTTTCACTGCAAAACAGTAAAGCAAAGACAGTTGTTTACAGGGACACTTTTCACTCTTTTAGGATTTGAGTCAAGAGGGACTGCTTTTTCATTGAAACAAGATTTGCTGGGCTGTGTGTTTGTGCTTGTGACCTTTTCTTTACAGTTTAAGGAAGGCTTAAAATGTGACGTCTGTGTGGATCTCTCTCTCTCTCTCTCACCCACCCACTCACACACACACACACACACACACACACACACGCGCACACACACACACAAACACACACACAGTCCACCATAACCACTATGAGGGGTATTTTATGCCAGCACACTATACTAAAACGCGTGTACAGCGCTTATGCGATGACATCAAACGTCTAACGTGCGCATGTAGGCGTCACGCAGACGATGTACACGCGTTGTTGCGCATACGCCTACGTGACGGCTGCGTGACGGGTGAACTACGCCTCAAATACGTGACATGAAGACCAGCGTGACTGTTAAGTATAATTCTACATAGGCGTACAGACACGCGTATTGCGAGTACACCAGATAACATAGGTGACGGGTGAAAAGTGCCACGAGCGAACGTAGCAGACGCCTGTGTGTGTGTGTAACGCGTGTACGCCTATAACAGTTCAGCTGTTACACAGAGTCTCAGCTTCATACGGGATTGTGAAAGCAGAACTTACAGATGAACTCCAAGCCCCTTTCATTTTTTATTTTCTTGATGATATTTAATGATAGCAAGGGTGAAAGGGATAATTAAAATAATTTCAGCTACTTAAAAATAGTAATAGTAAAGTGCGACGCTCACAGCCAGTTCCCAGTTCGCTCTTGGACATACAGTTCATTATGCATCAGCTGTAATGTACAAATTGAATATTAAGTAGCCATGCGGACCTGTCCAATGAATAAGGATGCTTCTTGAGTAATTTTATGCACTTGGACATACAGTTCATTAAGCATCAGCCGAGGCGTGTACCTATATAACCAAAGTGAGAGCAGTGTCCGCATACTCGGCACAACGTCAAACACGTTCCCGGTGGGTGTTGGCCTCCGCCAGGGTTGCCCCTTGTCTCCGATTCTGTTCGTGGTCTTCATGGACAGGATCTTAAGGCGCAGCCGGGGGGAGGAAGGGATCCGGTTTGGTGACCTCAGAATTGCATCTCTGCTTTTTGCAGATGATGTGGTTCTTTTGGCTTCATCAAGCCGAGACCTCCAGCACTCACTGGGGCGGTTTGCAGCCGAGTGTGAAGCGGTTGGAATGAGAGTCAGCACCTCCAAGTCTGAGGCCATGGTTCTCTGCCGGAAAACGGTGGACTGCCCCCTCTGGGTGGGGAGAGAGGTACTGCCTCAAGCGAAGGAGTTCAAGTATCTCGGGGTCTTGTTCACGAGTGAGGGTAGAATGGAGCGTGAGATGGACAGGCGGTTTGGTGTGGCGTCAGCAGTGATGCGGGTGTTGTACCGGACCGTTGTTGTGAAGAAGGAGCTGAGCCTGAAGGCAAAGCTCTCGATTTACCGGTCCATCTACGTTCCAACCCTCACCTATGGTCATGAGCTTTGGGTAGTGACCGAAAGAATGAGATCGCGGGTACAAGCGGCCGAAATGAGCTTCCTCCGTAGGGTGGCTGGGCTCAGCCCTAGAGATAAGGTGAGGAGCTCAGACATCGGGAGGGAGCTCGGAGTAGAGCCACTGCTCCTTCGCGTCGAAAGGAGCCAGTTGAGGTGGTTTGGGCATCTGGTAAGGATGCCTCCCGGGGCACGTCCAACTGGTAGGAGGCCCCGGGGAAGACCCAGAACACGGTGGAGGGATTATATCTCTCGCCTGGCCTGGGAACGTCTCGGGGTCCCCCAGGAGGAGCTGGACGTTGTGGCTGGGGAGAGGGGCGCCTGGAATACCCTGCTTAGCCTGCTGCCCCCGCGACCCGGCCCCGCACAACGGCTGGTGGCTCAACCTTAAACAGTACAAGTAAACACTGGCGTGAGACAACAGAAAGATTAAAGGCCGGTGTTGTGTCCTTAATGGTTTCCACACTAACTTGTTGCCGTAGGCTATGCGCATGTTCTGTTACGCATGAGCTGTCCGTGGGACTGAAACAACAATCGCCATTAATGTGAGGATTCTGTCTGATGTTGTGCTGTTCCTTAACACCTTATCTACTGTTTGGGTTCATCTGTAGTCGGCACTTTGTGCAATAAAATAATTTATTGTGCCATGCGATAGAGCCAATACGCATGTTTTGTCTTTACTGTTGTATTGTGTACAGCCTTTATAGAGCTCTGTTGGGAGAGCTTGTGTACGGAAGCGCATTGCATTCACTGGATAAAAAAAAAATAGACACCTTTTCTCATAATTACGAGATCCTGATCTCATAATTACGAGATCCTCGTAAGATAAAGAAAAAGGAAATGTCTGTAAATCCTCTCTCAGTGGCAATGATGGTGCTATCGCAGTTAATCTGCTACTACTACCTTCTAGGTTTGAGATACTGGGAAATACTGGTGTTTCTTAAAAATGAGGATGGTATTAATATTAGTATGTCAACACTGCGTGACAAAATAAAAGTCCTGTATTAATAAATACTTATTATCAAGCATAAAAAAGAGGGGAAAAGTATCATCATACACTAGTATAGGCTACTGTTCTCTGAACCATGCACGGTTCACATTTATTAACATAATTATTATTGATTATTAATCATAATCATAACTAATGCCGGCGGGTGAGTCTGATGTTTGGGAAGGCCACATGTTATACACAGCGACGGGCAGAAGTTGACCGGACGGAGCCCGGTCACCGGTGCTGCTGATCGCTTCTGAAGTAAGCTACTTTCATGTTGTTTATCTCATCACCATGGCAACGCAGTAGCTGCATCATAATAAATCCCTGGAATATGAGGGAAGCTTGCTCGCGATCGCAGCTCCTTTGATGAGAACGCGCACAGAGCACAAAGCTCAGAACCGGACAACCGGAACCGGAAAATAACACCAGTTAACTCTAACCGGGGATAAAGGTTTTGTTGAGCCGGAACATGAACACAGAGCCTGGTTGAGCCTCCTCTGTACTAAAGCCCTCAGGTCTACTCTTCATGTAATAACTGCGCCGGGTATCGCCGGTGCTGCTGCCCCTTCTGAAGTACTTTTACGTTGTTTATCTTATCACCATGGCAACGCGTTGTCACTGGCAAGTTGTCAGCATAGTGACGAACGGGCAGCAGCTGCAACGACAACCTCACACACATTATAAACATAATAATCATTGGAAATGAGGATTTGTGAAGTTATGGCTTCAGTGCTGATGTTTAGCCACAGGGTGGCGCAGTTATTACATGAAGAATATGTTTATTATGATGCAGCTGCTGCGTTGCCATGGTGATGACAACATAAAAGTACTTCAGAAGCGACCGGCGATACCCGGCGCTGTGTATAACATGTGGTCAGATAGGCTTCCCAAACGTCAGGCTCACCCGCCGGCATTAGTTATGATTATGATTAATAATCAATAATAATTATGTTAATAAATGTGAACCGTCCATGGTTCAGAGAACAGTAGCCTATACTAGTGTATGATGATACTTTTTCCCTCTTTTTTATGCTTGATAATAAGTATTTATTAATACAGGACTTTTATTTTGTCACACAGTGTTGACATACTAATATTAATACCATCCTCATTTTTAAGAAACATCAGTATTTCCCAGTATCTCAAACCGAGAAGGTAGTAGTAGCAGATTAACTGCGATAGCGCCATCATTGCCACTGAGAGAGGATTTACAGACGTTTCCTTTTTCTTTATCTTACGAGGATCTCGTAATTATGAGATCAGGATCTCGTAATTATGAGATCAGGATCTCGTAATTATTAGAAAAGGTGTCTATTTTTTTTTTATCCAGTGAATGCAATGCGCTTCCGTACACAAGCTCTCCCAACAGAGCTCTATAAAGGCTGTACACAATACAACAGTAAAGACAAAACATGCGTATTGGCTCTATCGCACGGCACAATAAATCATTTTATTGCACAAAGCGCCGACTACAGATGAACCCAAACAGTAGATAAGGTGTTAAGGAACAGCACAACATCAGACAGAATCCTCACATTAATGGCGATTGTTGTTTCAGTCCCACGGACAGCTCATGCATAACAGAACATGCGCATAGCCTACGGCAACAAGTTATTGTGGAAACCATTAAGGACACAACACCGGCCTTTAATCTTTCTGTTGTCTCACGCCAGTGTTTACTTGTACTGTTTAAGGTTGAGCCGCCAGCCGTTGTGAGAAATAAAGCATGACGCGGTGCGAGCCGCAAATATAACGACCACCCGTCAACGAAGAGTTCCAGGTTGGTCACAAGGGCCGAGTTACAAATGCAATTATACATTTATTTCCTTTCTTACATACTTGTTTATATTTTTTGTAACAAAATATGTTTTTATCAAACTATGATGGCGAATTTTGAGTTTAACAGCCGCTTCGCTTCACAATTAAAGCAATACATGTTTTACCAAGAGAGACCTATTACACAGTTTAGGCTGTTTCAGTCTACCTAAATACAATTTAAGTACACACCTCGGCTGATGCTTAAGGAACTGTATGTCCAAGCGCATAAAATTACTCAAGAAGCATCCTTATTCATTGGACAGGTCCGCATGGCTACTTAATATTCAATTTGTACATTACAGCTGATGCATAATGAACTGTATGTCCAAGAGCGAACTGGGAACTGGCTGTGAGCGTCGCACTTTACTATTACTATTTTTAAGTAGCTGAAATTATTTTAATTATCCCTTTCACCCTTGCTATCATTAAATATCATCAAGAAAATAAAAACGGGCCTGAAAATGATAGAAATATCCTGACAGCTCTGTTGGGGCTTGGAGTTCATCTGTAAGTTCTGCTTTCACAATCCCGTATGAAGCTGAGACTCTGTGTAACAGCTGAACTGTTATAGGCGTACACGCGTTACACACACACACAGGCGCCTGCTACGTTCGCTCGTGGCACTTTTCACCTGTCACCCATGTTATCTGGTGTACTCGCAATACGCGTGTCTGTAAGCACGCCTACTAATCAGACTTTATGCTGGCACAGGCGACGCGTTTTAGGCGTTTAAGTATAGTGTGCTGGCATAAAATACCCCTGATATAACCACCCCACCACACCATAAGCCAGCCAAGGACATTAGAAGACCCGTACATAAATGGTAAATGGAGTGCACTTATATATCGCTTTTATCCAAAGCACTTCACAGTACAGACAGCGCTCATTCACCCATTCACACACACATTCATACAGAGGCAGAGGCTACCCTAAACGGTACCACCTGCCAACATTGGGAATTCCTTCACACACCAATGAACGCAGCATCAGGAACAATTTGGGGTTCAGTATCTTACTCAAGGATTCGATCAAACCACCAACATTCCGATCAGTGGGCGACTGCTCTACCAACTGAGCCACAGCTGGTCCCCCATAGATGTGAGTTATTCATTCATGCAAAATATCAAATGTTTCACCTAAGATGACACTGACACACACAAACACACACACACACACACACACACACCAAAATCTCAAGGCACAGATTGGATAAACTCAAAGCCCCCCACGCTGCCGATGTGTACAGCATGTCCTGAATGTGTTGTATGTGTGCTCACACCTCTCCAGGGTCTTCAGTTCAATGATGTGTCTCTCTGTGGCCATCTCCAACAGTTTGGCCAGTCTCTGTCACAATAGAGGGAGGACATGACACAATCACAGTCAAGATAAAGCTAGAAAATGAGACTACAGTAGCTCGAATTAACAATGTCCATGCTGTGTGTGTCTTTTGTCCAAACAAAAGTTCAGCCCTCTGTTGTTAATTAGCATGAAATTTGGCTTTAAGTTTAACGATAGCACTTGGCCCAGGGACTGTCACCTCACTCCACAGCACTCAAATAACCCAATAGAGCACTCCGTTTCAGTGCAGTCCAGAAGTTAAGGGAAGGGTGCCTCTGAGCACCTGTAAATAATCGATAGAGGATCTAAAGCACCAGCTGCCTGCACCGTGATCCCAGAGACACAACAGGTAGAGGAAGGTAAATTAAGGTGCTCCATGAAAGACCTGGATGCATCCTGAGCTAAGAAAACGAATGCTATTTTTGGGATGAATCATTTGATGTAAAAAAGACAACAAAGAAGTGGATATGAGGAGAGTAATGGTTGGTTGAGGACATTCAAGTACCAATTTAAAAATCTTCATAAATGTTTTTTTTTTAGATTATTTTTCTTTTTGTATTTTCTTTTCAAGTTTAACTTGCAATTGCCTGTGAGCTGTAGCTCGACGCAGATAAGACCAAACTGTGAGCATATATCAGGGGACACATATTGGGCAAGACCAAGATGTGAATCCGTGTTCATCGGGACTGTAACGGACCCAACTCACAATTATAAGTCGAGAGAAAAGTTCTATTACACATTCATTAACTTTTCTTTCTTCTATTCATTTTAAACTCTGCTCTGCATTTTGTTTTATTCTTGCTTTCTCTGTAAATCACTTTGAATTGCAATTGTGTATGCAATGTGCTATACAAATACAGCTGCCTTGCTTTATTATTATTATTTTTTTAGTGCAGTGCAGGTTAAGAACAGTTACTGGTAGAGTTCATATGGTAAACTCTGTAACAAGTTGCTTATTTACACATCCAGCAGGTACAGAGCAACATTATTGTTCATTTTCAGTTGTGTTTGCATCCACCTGGTGAATCTTAGTCTAATATCCACTCTCTTTTCTCTCTGTTTTTGTTTCTACTATCTCCTGAGGGAAATATCTGACTCTTATGCTGCTTTATGTTTCACTACTAGTTACTAGCCGCTAACTTTTGGTGTTTGGTGGTGAACAAGTGGTGTACAATTAGTTTTTCAATCTTTGGCCCCGCTGAACCAAAACAGTGAAGTTTCTGAAAGGCACTTTAACACTCTTTGACTACGGGGGAACTGCAGGGTCAGCAAAAGAAGATGATAAACTTGAATGCCTTTCACATATGTTTCCATCTATAACATCATTTTAAACCAGTATTTCTTGACTTACCTCTGTAGCAAACTGCTCCTTCTTCTTCTTCAGCTGATCACACTGCTCTGTCCACAGAGCCTGCAGCTCAGCCTGCATTTTTTCCTTCTGCTCCTGCACCTGCTCTGTCTTCACACTGGAGTCAGAGGTGTTCCCCCCTCCCCTGATGATACAACACAACAGGACTATGTTATTACTGGAAATCCCACATTTGGCCTTGAATAACACATTTTGTCCTGAAAGCGTACTGTGGGGGCTATGCACAAAAAGCACTTAAGCTCATATTCATTTAGCTTTTCTCTTCATCCTGTAATATTCTGCTTCAGCAGGAAAAACTCATTAGCCAGGGAATATTCTCTGTGCTTCTAAATGTAATCTCATTAATGGCACTGACCAAAACAACAACAACAACTTAATTAGTGGGTTAGTATTAATATGCTGTTAAATCTGCTAATAATTTATTGGAAACAGAACAATCTTTGGTGAATAACTAAACATAACACAGTCGGACAGATGGATCAAAGTATGTGACACCCCTCCTCCCACAAATACTATCTGGTCGTCTTTTGTCAAACATTTCTCTCCTTCCATATTTCAGCTGGAAAGTGACTCTGAATAGACAAGAAATAGAAAGAAAATTACTCTTTTTTCTTCACCGAGCCCTTCTTCTTGATGGCCTTGAAGGAATCAGAGTATTTCTGAATCAGATCCTCTCCCTTTTTCTGATACTTCTTTTCTGCTTCTTTCATGTCTTTCTCCTGGCGCTTGATGACCTTCAGATAGTTCTTGTGCTGTGTCAGTTCCTCAGCGGTCACAGTCAAAGGCTCTGCAGCATGAACACATAGAGCTTTGTTGTGAGAATCCTCCTACATGTGCTGGCAGTGGAAATGCATTTTTATAGATTTATTCAACAAAAAAAGTCTAAAATTGTCTATATTTTACTACATTTTCCTTCTCAGGGATCTTAAGATATAGTGCACTGACACAACAGAAACTATGATGAGTACAGCACATGAAGCACTTTGGTGTTACCTTCACTGGATGTTGGTGGCTGAGATGAGTCACCTGATTCTGCTAACTCGGGCGATGCACTTTCTGCACAGGGCAAGGCTACAGCAGAAGGCTCTTCAGCAGCAGGTTCTTCAGCAGCACTGGCATCTTTTGTACCTGGTTTATCATCTGAAGCAGGCTCAGGGTCTGTACTGGAGCTATCCACAGGCTCTTCTTTGGTTTCAGGAGCTGCCTCTGGCTTTGCTTCATCCTCAGGGGCTGCCTCCTCTGGGGAAGGAGAGGGTTCAGAAAGGGTTTCAGGTGTGTCCTGGGTTGTATCTTCAGGAGGAGTGTTGTCAGGAGTTTGAGGAGGTTCTGCTTCAGGTTGTGGAGCATCTGACTTGTTTTCACTCTCTTCTTCAGCTTCTTCAGCACTTTCCTCTGGTAGGGACTGTGGTGGTTGGTCACTGGTGTCAACTGGTGGTGTAGGTTCAGGTGCGGCATTTTCTACAAGTGGGAAGTGTTCAAATATAGCTTCTTAAAGGACCACTTCACCGCCAAATCAAAAATACATATTGTTTTCCCTTATCACCAGTATAGACAACACAATATGCTTAACCTAATATCACACAAACAAATATTATATTTCATGTTAGTTCATGTTTCATGTTTATTGAACATATCCATTAAACATTCAAAGTGATGGTGGAAAAAGTAAGTGAACCCTTGATTTAATAACTGGTTGAACCTCCTTTGGCAGCAATAACCTCAACCAAACGCTTCTGATATCTCCTTTTTCTGATTTCTCCTTATCTCCTTTATCCTCTATCCTCGCTTGAACCGGAAGTTCTTTCGCGGGCGCCATCTTTATGACCGTTCCAAAGCTCTTATTTGTGCTCGGAGGATAGAGGATAGAGGAGGCATACCGGAGGAGGCACAAGCGAGGATACATGAGAGCATCCTATGCGGAAGTCTTTTAGCGGTGGCCCCGCCCCCGGTTATTGATTAGACGCTGCAGCTGATCAGACTGATCTTATACATCGCAACATCACTGTAGTTTCAAACCGGAGTGAAGACAGATCACAGATTAAACTAAAGTGTGTCACCACAAGTTCTATATTTTATTTATATGATTCACCATGTAGTTCAAATCTGTTTTATTGTGACTGAACAACAAAAAGACCACAAACATATTTCTACATTTATAATAAATTAAGAGATAGATCGCTCTAGAAGTTTTTTTACTATTCGTGATCTGTTTTTTCCACCATACAGATTTATTATGGATATTATTAAAGTTAAATCAAAACAGTAAAGAGTATCAGAGTCTGTCCGTCAGCAAGAAACACTTTTACATTGTCATTTTCATCAGTCCCACGTGAGGCTGATCCTTGCTGAGTGTAGCTTTGATCTGAGTGACATAATTTACATTTTACCTTAATCATCTAACCTAATAAAACATTGGCCGGTGTTCAGCGGACACAGTCATGTTCTGGGATATTAAATAATACATTTATCACCAGGATCGTCTACTACGACGGCGTATTAGGGCCATGTATGAAAAAATAAATAAATGGGGACCCAGGGGAGAAGGGCCCAGCCACCATGGCATGATTAAAATGTGTGTGCGCTTGCATTTGTGGTACCGGACGGACCCAGTGAGGCATAGACCAGTATTACCCCCCTCCCCCGGGTCCGTATTTTTTTTCGTACTTGGCCCTAATACGCCGTCCTAATATATACAGAACCAAATAATAATAAATAAATAATATAAAGGCATTCCCGTGCCCCTGAGCTGGACACAGTTCACAGTAAAAATACACAATGGAGGTTGTTATTCATGTGCAGGTGTTTGTTAAACAGAGAAAACACTTATTATTATTATTATTATTATTATTATTATTATTATTAGGGCATGTCTCCAGCTGTTAAAGCGACTGACAGCTGATACAGCTGTGATCTGCTGCTGCCGTCATTAGAAACGGACGTCGCTTCGCGTTTAGAGGGAAGGACGTCCCATGTCTCTTAAATCATTTCCCCTCTCCTCGCTTTCTAAGGACTAAGTGAACGGCGCAAGTGAGGGAAGCAGGGATGTGAAATAAGAGCAATGGGATGTACCCCAGACCTGCACTCTTCCTTACAGAACTGCTTCAGCTCAGACATATTCTTGAGTGTTCGGAGATCTCTTTTTTCGTGAGGCATGGTTCACATCAACAGATGCTTCTTGTGAATAGCAAACTCAAAGTTTGAGTGTTTTTTACAGGTCAAAGTATCTCTACACCTCACTCAAATCTCATTTAATTGTCAGGACTCCAAGTTTGCCAACTCCTGACTCAAATTATAATGGAGTCATTAGGGTTCTACCAGCATTATGAATGTTTCATCGATATATTCAATAAAGGCATGGAATTTTATAATTATTTGCATGGCATTAGGTTAAGCATGATGTGTTTGTCTATACTTGAGACTTATATGCAGATCAGATCACATTGTATAACTAATGCAGAAAACTAGGTTATTTCAAAGGGTTCACATACTTTTTCTTGCAACTGTACATATTCTCATAAACAGATCTGTATGTCTCACTTTAAGTCTACACGACATACTTACTACAGGAGCTATATTAGAGCTTAGTATCTGACAAAAAATTTACTCCCATTCACAAGCTTCATTACCTGCAGCAGGGGCCTCACTCTCCTTAGCTTTGTCCGTGGGGGTTTGGACCACAAGAGGCAACTCATAGGGAGAAATGTAGTCAGAGGATGACTACATGGGCACAAAAAGGACAGGAACATCACAATCTAACAAGGCTGCTCATCTTCCAGGAAATGAATTAGTGCTGTTAATGATTTAAGGGAGAACTGGGGACATTACTGATATGTCGGTTTTAGTAGATGATTAGTAGTTGAATTACCTCCTTTGGGGCTTTTGCTGTCTTCTCCGTTCCCTTTGTTGGGTTAAATAAGGCATCTGTGAAATCTGAGGTAGAATTAAATGCATTAATAATTCACACTTTACCAAATGTGCGCAAAAAAAACTGAACAGACTCGTCCCTGACTGTGACGACACAACGTGAAGCACCTGCAAAGGCAGCAGGGATGTAGTCCTTGACCTCGATGTACACAAAGAGAGCAGGCAGAGTGAGCGGCATGTTGCTTTCACTGCGCAGGCAGATGTGATGGAAACCTTCAGGGCATAAAACATAAAACCATAAAACCCTGGTGAAGTAAATACAAGGCAGCAGCCGCTCCGCTGAGCCAGAAGCTGACTGTTACGTGTTAGCAAACATTCTGAGGCCTTAGCTGACTCAGTAGTGTTTTGAATTATGCAGATGAGATGAAGCATGAAGCGTTTTTTTTCACTGACCTGATTGGATGGCATTAAGTGGGATGATCCTGTGTCCTAAGAATTTTCCGTTCTCTTCATGGACTATAATTCTTAGAGAGGCCATTTCTGGGAGCAGGATCTGTGCATCATAACAACAACAATTATATTAAGACCAGCAGCAGCAGTAGCAACACAGTTGATTATGATATACTACTGAAACACACCTTCTCAAAAACAAAAGGCTCCTCATTCCACACTGGGTTGATGGCGTTGGGTGTGGTTGTCCACTTAGTGCGATATTTCTTCTTGGGGTCTCCTGGCAGCCCGATCACCTCCACCTCGACTCCTGTTTTCACGTTCTTGTCAGACAGAAACTGACCCGAATAGATCTAAGGAGGCAGGTGAGTCCAAGGACAGATTACTGAACGAGCCGACTGGGCTCAGGCCCAGGGGCCCAAAGTGTCAGGGGGCACCCCTGACCTTCACTTACAAAATGTCACATAGTAGAGGCTACACAGAGATTCAAAATGATTTCAAAGTGACACAAACTAACCACAAAAAGAAACAAATCACTACAAAGAGACACAAACCCAAAAAGACATACAAAACAACCACAAATGATGACAAAGAGATACTAAACTACTACAAATAGGCACAAAATGACCAAAAAGATTACCTAAACGAATTATTATGAAACAACACAAAAAAATGACATACAAAACCACAAAAAGATGAGGAATGTCTACAAAGAGACAACAAAGTAACAATAACAACAAAAAAGAAGCAACCAGAGGTGTCTGTTTCTTTCATAGGGGAGGTAGCGGGGCCTTTTGCTTATCTGTGCCTGGGGGCCCATTGTCTCATAACGCACTCATGGGTGAGTTAGATTTAATGACATACATGTATAAAGCAGCTGACAGTATGGATGTGTGTGTTTCCTGTTGTATGGACCAATGTTCAGGACACAGTGGGTAAAGAAAGAGCTCAGGTTTTCACTCATGCAGAGTCCGCTGAATACCTGAAACCATATATCAGTCTCAGCAGGAAGCTTGTATTATTACAGACTCTTCATCCATCCATCCACACGCACACGCGCGCGCACACACATGAGCACACATGCACATGCACATGCGCATGCACACACACACACACACACACACACACACACAAAATTCCCAAGACTATTGAGGCTAATTTAATGCTCAATTTAGAAGAGTGAAAACAGCTCTCAGCTACACACATATTGCATCAGTTTCCATACAATGCACCACAAATGATGCAGCTTTAGTGTCAATTTTACCTGCAGCTTTGAAGTCTTTGAACCTTTTGCAATAAGTTTGCACAGATTTTAGGATCCCTTTGCCAAACACTCATGGATAGATAAAGTTAGAGAAGCATAATAAAAACAAGGCTTTGAACATGCCTTTATGGTCAGTGTGCTTGCCACAACGGTGTCAATCCTGTCGCAGAAAGGGTCAAATTTCTTGTCACTGCGACGCAGGACATCATGCTTGAGCAGGTAGCCTGTTCTGCCATTGAATTCAAACAGAGCCATGTTCAGCTGCATGGGGAAATCTGAAAATACACACAAAGCAGCCCATTCATGCCCTCTCTCTTCAGCACAAGGAGGAGCAGTGAGCAATTGAGATGCAAAGCACGCAGAGGACCAAAGAGGTGCAACACTGACCTGCTGTGGTGGAAAAAAGAAGTTCAGGTTCATGTTGCATAATAAATAACACCGGTAAGTTTGTATATATTTTTAATATTGCTATAATTATACCCCCCCCCCCCCCCCCCCCCCCACACACACACACACACACATTATTATTTTTAGAATAGATAGATAGATAGATAGATAGATAGATAGATAGATAGATAGATAGATAGATAGATAGATAGATAGATAGATAGATAGATAGATAGATAGATAGATAGACAGATAGATAGATTACTTTATTCATCCCCGAAGGGAAATTCGGTAATTATTATGATAGTTATTTCATCTTTTGTATTTTTCAATTTATTTATTTATTTATCCCCCACTTAAACCCCTCAACCCTAACCCTAACCCACTCACAGTAACTGTAAGATGTTATTAGTAGAACTGTTATCTTGTCATCTTTTTTGTCACAACTTAGCATAACTATTGTTTTGTTTGGTTTGTTTTATTATATATGTATCCTCATGTTCTGTACGTCATCTTGTTTTTTCGTTTTTGCACAAATAAAAACAAATAAATAAGATAAAATATTGCAGACATGTCACCGTCAATGGTGGCAATATATTTGTGTTATTTTCAGTGCATTGTGTGTTCATTTCTACCCATTGTCTGGTAGTTGAGCGCCACCATCTGGCAGCCTACATTCCAAAAAGGCTGGGGGCTGTAATTGGATGAATCCATTCTTGTTCCTTTGGGATAAATCCTGCTCATTTGCCTTTTATTGTATCTGAGAAAGACAGTTAAGAAAGTCTCTGTATTAGAATTTGTGAATCCGGATACCCTTGTGGAAGCACAATGAAACATATTTTGGTCTGATTGTGGAACATTTTTAAAACCAAATACAGCCCATTTAACACATGTTGCCATATTTTAGAGCATCAGAACTGCTGAAGGATACTCGACGAATTCAATAGCAGTCTTGGAAATCATTGCTTCGCCTTTGGTCTCCACAAAAGATGAGATGATGTAACTCTTGTTTTTCTCTGCGAAGGAAGAAAAGAATTGCATAACGAGCACCAACATTTATTTGTTTACTTGTGAAGTTTGTGTGTTTGTGTAAGATCTTTTTTTTGTCTGATTTTGTGTGATGAAGCAAAGACATACTTCTGGCATTGTCAAAAGAGATGAATTTGTTAGGCTGGATGTAGTTGACCAGGGATGACATCGCCTCGTAGGCTGTGACTTCTTGTCCAGCTGTGCCCTGTGGGGGATTGACAGGAAGTTAACTGCTGCTTTTGCGGAACACACAATGAACTGTCTCTCTCTACCTCATCTGACGTCTTCATTTTCTCCTCATCCTGTTCGTCTGTCTCCTCTGTCTCCTCAGTGTCTTCCACAGCTGTGTCCCCCTCTGGTTAAATGCAGAAACATAACTTTAAAAAAAGAAAGAAAATAAGCCTATTTTTAAAATGTAATCTGATTTGAAGTTTAGAGTCCACCTTGGTTCTCCTGGGTGCTGGGTGCTGGGTTGACAGGATCCTGGGAAGTGACATTTGGATCCTGGGTGGGTGCAGCTGCGGTTGGGGTCTGGTCAGTGGCTGCGGCGGTTTTCTTAGTCTGGGCAGGCTTTTCATGGCTGCCCTTCTTGTTCTTAATGAGGATCTTACCCATGAGCTCAGATGGGCTGGGAATCTGCTGGCCCGGCTTCAGCTGAATGTTACAAAACCACAAATAGACACAAAATGGTTACAGAGACACACAAACCACCAAAAAGAGATCCAAATGACTACAAGAAGACACAGTACAACCACAAAAAGAAACAACACAAGCACAAATTATAACAAAAAGACAAATTAACCACAAAGAGACACACAATGACAATAAAGAGGCACAAAATAACCACAAAAAGACACAAATTAATCACAAATGAAGACAAGGAGACACAAAATAAAACACAAAATAACCAACAAAAGATACAAAAATGACCTAAAAGAAACACAAAATTATTACTATAAAATTACCACAAAAATAGACAGAATGTCTACAAAGAGACAGAAAATAACAAAAGAAAAAATGCAGCCAGAGGTGACAAATAGAAAGAAACCTAAAACTAACCTAACTAGGTTTGAGCCGTACCTTTGATGAGATCAGATTAGTTTGGGCTTCATCGCTGCTTGCAGCTTTAATTGTCATCGTATGTTTTTCTTTACCTATGGAAATTGGCTTTCATATCTAATATCTAATTTTTTTCCGAATAAGAAAACATGTTTATCTGGGCTTTGCATGGGGGATTTTGAGTCACAACATCAGCATTTCTAAATTCCTGGCTACGGCCGTGATAGCATTTGAGACCATTGAAAATGTCCTCTGTTTGACTCAGGACTACAAATATGAGAGGAGGAGAACATGCTTTGGCTGTTGAAATGAAATCAGCTGGATTGGTACAGGAGGATATATGGGTCATGTAGAAATAAAGAGAACTTTTTTTTCCCATTTATTGCCTTACACAGTCACAAAGTATACCATGATAATCCTTTGTTTTGTCTTATTTATCAAACTGTTCTGTTTAACAAACACCCCAATTCATTAACTTCTGTTCTTCTCGCTCTATTATTTTGACAGCCAGCTGTGTTGCAGCAGTGTACTCACAGGGTAATTGTCCAGCGGATCTGTCAGCAGGGCATCGCCAAATATGGTTTTGCAGTAGTTGGCCATCTTCTCCTGCTGTTTCACTCTGGAACAAAACAGAGTAACACCTGTTGTTGTCTGCTGTTAGCCATTAATATTCCAATTGGGATAATGGCTTCAGGGCATTGTTAATGTCATAATGACATTACATGGCACAAGTTCAAGAATAAGTTTAGGTCTTACGAGTCAACGTGGTTCTCGAATGAGAGGATGACGGGATACTGTGAGGTCTTGAAGGCGCTCTCAGCGATGGCCTCGATCACATCCTGTCATCAGAAAGAGACAGGCATTTTTTGTTTTTTATGCATTTAACTAGACTTTTATTCAAATTTGATTAAGATTGAAGAGATCTGCAAAAATGAGCTGATGTCACAGCAGACAACAGCAAGAAACATGGGTACAAATAGTGTAGTAGTACTCTAATCTCATTGTTTTATTCTGAGTCAATCAGGACTTTTTGTTTTCCAAAAAACCTTACAAATTGCAGAGCTATTGCTTCTATGCAGAGGCCCTGAAGTCAGCTCCAAACCTAGCACATCTAGAGGCTGACCGTAAACCGAAGTGAGGTGTTGTGTTTGGGTCCCTGGGACTGTGGAGCGCCGGCTGCCCTTAAATGGAAGTGTTGGGAGTGAGAGATGACGGAGTTGCTGTGTGTGAGTGTTTGTGTGTCACTGTGTACTTTTAAGCCTTCACACTCTTTTGCTCTTTCATGTGCACATGGACAAGAATCAAAAGTGAATTTGAAGGCTTTTTAAAATGACACATTGTGGCACTCTTCTGGCTTCTGGCGAAGTGTTTACATGAAGACGTCATATTGAAACAATGCAAACTGCTCACAGAAAGTGAGGGGTTGGACACTCACGAGAAAGGGACAAAGATTTATGATAGACAACAGCCTGGAAATGGAACTGGGCTGTGCTTACACAAAACGTTTTCTACTGATTATAGGTACATCTATCTCTCCATATATTTATACTTAAATTTACTTCCATGGTTTTACCCTGGGCTCTATTTTTCCCTATTTTTAACCTGTTTTATGGTTCAAGTTTTAAAAAATGACCAAATTCACATTCTTCATGGTTCGAAATGGTAAATGGACCTGCACTTATATAGCGCTTTTCTAGTCGCTTTGCGACCACTCAAAGTGCTTTACACTACAGACTGCGCTCATTCACCCTTTCACACACACATTCATACTGGTGGCAGAGGCTACCCTAAACGGTCCCACCTGCCACCATTGGGAATTCATTCACACACCGATGAACACAGCATCGGGAGCAATTTGGGGTTCAGTATCTTGCTCAAGGATGAGAGACAAAAATGTCAAAGGTGGAAGTCACGTCTGAAACAATGTGTCACCACCTTGAAGAGGATCTCAGTTGTCATTGTAAAGCCATGAGTAATGATGGGCTCTTCATCTGGAGGTTTTCCCTTCCAGCAGTCCAGCTCCAGACAGCGGCAGCCGGACAGCAGACACTGACGGTACATCTCTGGAGAGGACACGCCAGAGAACTGACCGGCTGCAGGAGGACAGATAGATAAAATAAAGATAACTTTTTTATATAGCACCTTTTAAAACAGCTTGCAAAGTGCTTTGACTGAGAGCAGTTTATCATAGAGGAATGCTATGATACAAGGCGAACAGTGTAGAGACAAGGTGGGTCTTATACGTTCTTAAAATAAAAATGATAAGAGACAGCACTGGTTTAATTACAAGACACTAAGAAAAAAAATATCTACAAAAAAAAAGATGGGAAAATAGTGAGGAGCCAGACCTAAACAAGCTCAGATCAGTAAAATCTTAAAATACATTTTTAAAACAAACAGGGAGCCATTGCAAAGATGCTAAAATCAGTGTGATGTGATGTCATCTGTTAAAAGATGAAGTAAGAAACCTTAAAAAAATACCTCCAAGATGACCATCAGGTGTTGATCAGGTATGAGCTATGTTGGTGCATGTCACCTGTCAGGTATGTGTTGTGGGAGGACTTGATGAAGTAATGGGGTATGGGTTGGGCCATGTCCTGACACTTGGCTAGCGTGTCCTGCATGACAACTGATGTCTCCGGACCCATCAAGAAGAACAAGAGCCCCTCTGGAGAAATCAGACCTGCAGACAGACACATTGAAGCACTAAAAGTGTAAAAGCATTATCCATAATAATAATCCATATGACAAAGATATCATCAGTGAATCTTACTTCTGTTTGTATTCGCGGAGCAGGGTTCATATTTGTCCATCAGAGCTTTGACCTGGTCCTGCCGCGGACGTGGAAACAGCTCCTCGTTGAGCCGAGAGTCCCTCTGTTTCTCGTTGAGGAACTTGGTGAAATTGTCCTTCGTCATGGTGGGTTTGTTGGAGCTGCAGTGAGGAGTGACAATCACATGAGTGCTGCACGTAATACATCTGCTGCCAATCACGGCGCAATATCTGCCACCGGACCCTGAGCCAGGTAAGCTGAGGCGGAGACTGGCAAAGCATGAGGCCCGCATAATATAATTCACACCAGGCATTTCTGGCTTTGTGCTAACAAATTAAAATGTGTAAAGAAGCAAGTTTCTGGCTCTATGAGGAACTGAGACTGTTAGAATATTAAGATGCCAAATAAAAGGGTTTACCACAAAGACCAAAATGATGATGATAATGAAGACAATCATCACAAAATTCAATAGATTTCTTTGGCAGAGAATTTTGGGAGGTCTGGGTAAATTGTTGTCCATTTGTTTGTGTATACTGTCTGTTATACTTGTTAAAAGATAATAAAAACTTGCGAACAAATAGTCCTTCATTCAAAACTTACTGAAGTAAAAGTAAAAGCCTATTCCTCATTCTGGTTTTTAATTATGGAGAAAAAATGTGTGAAATTTGATTTTCAAGATGTAAATTATATAGCCGGGGGGAAAAATGATTAATTCATTCAAAGTACAAAAGTATCAGCATCAAAATGTACTTAAAGTATAAAAAGTAAAAGTACTTTTTAATATATATATATTTCTTTTAATTTTTGGTTCTCTTTTGTGTGAACCAAAACCTCCACACAGAACATATGTTCTGTGTGGAAGGGAGTTAGAAACAAGGGTATATTTTTGTATCATGCTTCCTTATTTGCTTTTGTTTGACTGTTTTGTAAAACAATAAATATATTCTTAAAAATAGAATAATAAAGGTATAGCAGGTCGGTGTATATTTTGAAAAACTAATCAAGGATTATTCCGCCATACCAGAAGATAATAAGTGAATCACAGGAGAGGTCGACTCACTAAGAAGTGAAGATCTCATAGATCTCAGGCCGAGGGCAGAGGTTTGTCAGAAAGGACTTGAAGGCAGACTCAGTAAAGACGTCAGGCTTAATGGTGTCATACTGAAATGTAAAAACAAATTAGATACATAACTTCAAAACAGATGATCGTTTGTGATTCTGTTGAACACTGAAGATCTGCATCAAACACACAGACATTATGGGAAGAGTTACATAAAGTGCAGTAAAGAATCTTGAGACATAGTTGGACTTGGAGGAAACAACCAACCGAACAAAATGTCTATATTTTCTAACCTTTCCTTTGGGGAGGTGTGCTGATGCTAAGGCACTTTCCACCCTCTTCTTATCTGCTGGGAACATCTTGTAAATACTGAAAAACATACAGTGAAACATTGAGTAGGAAATGTGGAAATCCACCATATAAACTAAGTCCTGTGTGGCTTCCTGCACCTCCTGATGGTTTCTCTGTAACCTACTTTTTCACCGGGATCTTGCCGTCCTTGTTGGTGTGAAGAGAAATGCGGACATACCTGTTAAAAGATTGAGTACAAAGGCTTACAACGTGTCATACGTGGTGAAATTAAATTGCTGTTAGATCAAATGATGTGTACTCACAATTTCTCCAGGAAGACCTGTCTGCATGCATTGTTTCTTGCAGGGTTGTAGGCGATCGCAAGGATGTCATTGGCCCAGTTCTGATGTACATTTAATCACAAACAGGGTTATAACATTCAATGTGACTTGTACTTGAAATGTCATAATAAATTATTTTAAAATGGACACAAAGTCACCACTAGAGGGCATTAATATAATAGAAGCTCAGGAAATGAGAGTAGTGCATGTTGCATTTGAACAAAGCACAATTCTGATTTCATTACAGTTGATTAAATCCGGATATTGGAGCCATAAAGTCTAATAAAGTCTAAAGGGGAGACAGAGGACGCCTTATTGGGGGGAAGCAAAGGCTCATTGTGTCGTGGTTAATGGCCCGTGGCTGTGTTTGAACAATCAGAGTGGACAGAAAGGGAGGCTTGTAAACAGCTAGAGAATGGACACAGTCAGTTTATACAGCAGCTTATTACCTGTGTCAATCTCTCCTTTGAAGCAAAGAAGTTATGATAGGTCAGATTTACTGTGTCGGGACCGGAGACGATGGTCAGAGTTTTGGCGAGATGGTTGCTGTCTGGGAAGTCCATATTGAACACGTTGCGAACTTTAGTGTGCTGTGAAAGGCAAAAAGAGGGGAATAAGGTTCATTGTCAATTAGATTTCATGAGATCAAAATATATGGTGCAATTTTTAGGCTAATTATTTTTCATTTATTTGTTTAAAGGGGAGCATTTTTTGGCAAAGCAAAGGGGGAAATTTTGCTTTGGCTATTATAGAGAGCAAACAGTGATGTATTTTTGTAGGCCAACTTGCAAGGTATCATCGCCATGGGGTCTATTGAGAATTCGCCGTTGGGGTTTTTGCATTGGATTTTGGATCATGGCAGAAAATATACTCTGTGGCAGTCTTGTTTAGCAGGATAATCTTTACAAATGAACACCACTTTTATGGTGTTTGAAGCTTTAATGCAGCCAACAGAAGTAAAAAGATAACATTATGCTATATCGAACTACACCACAGTTGCATAACACCACTACTGTTAGCTTCAGATGCTCTCCGACAAGGTAACAAGCCGCTTTGACAAGCTAGCCAAACCTTAGCCCAATAAATAGTTTATTAACCTGATTTACAATCTACAGGAGTTAGCATGTTGGCGCCCTAGGGTCTAACCTCTCAAACTCAATGAGGATTTTGTATGTGTTGGTGGTTAGATGCCTAAAATAAAGTCTGTGGTTAACACAAGCTGAAGAGAAGTTAAAGTTTTTTTTGTATTACATAAAATACGTTAGTAAATACCCCCACTTGTGAGTTTTTAAGTTTTTACTTTTCTTTAAAAAGGTGGCTGCTAGCAAGTGGCTAAATGAGACTAGAGTGGTTGTCGACATCAGACTGGACACGGACGGGAACTCTCTCTGTAGCCTCACAGCTTCTAGTCATGTTTTTCAGTGCTCTTGCAAACACTTGTAGATTGTAGGTTAGGTTAATAAACAGTTTATAAGGCTACCATATTGCTAGCTTGTCAAAAAATAATAAAAGTGGTGTTCATTTGTGAAGATTATCCTGCTGAACAACATGTGTCAGCATCAGAAACGTATGTTTGCCACAGCAAGCTGCAGTGTCAGCTCTCTGGGGGCATGTTCAATACAGGCAAATGTGCCGACCAAGACATGCAGACATTATACCCACACACACTAAGACACATGCATACAAATGGCAGCAAGAGGACCAGTTTATCAGCTACCACCGTCCTCTATCTACCACTTTACAATCAGTCCCTTGCATGATACTTTCAGAAGTTCAGAGCTTTTTCTCTCCGCAGAAAAATCCCCCAGGGGCCCAAGAGGAAGATGTGCTTGCAACAGCACCCCAGCTGGGATGATACCGTGCTCTGTGCTCTCTCTGAGGGGAAACAGACTTCACATTCCACCTTTGAACCCTAAGTGAGGGATGACGATGGCTGCATACTGTAACTCTCTGTGGAGGCCGGCAAGGAGCGGAAAAAGAACTACAGCAGTCAGACTTCGAATGATACAAACAAAGAAACTCACTTGCTGAAATCTCAGCTCATGACACAATGTGTAGTGCAGTGTTGTTTATACTGCTGTGTGTTTTCTGTAGCGGGGGAGTAGCCTGGGTGCATGAGTCCATTGCTGTTTTTGCAATGCAAATATGTCTCTTATACTAATGGGAAAACTAGGGGCTTGACACCCTATTTGCATGCCTGCAGAGATTCTCACATAACGAACAAACCAGTGTGACTTAAGAGAGCAGGTGACTACTTCAAATTATACTCACTTTTGGAAGTTTTGCATATTTTCCTGTTCTGGTATCTCTGATAGTAGCAACATCCAGGAACGTTGTCTCCTAGAAACAAGAAGCAGAGAATCTAACCTCTAACATGTAGGCGCCGGTCCAAATATGGATTCAGATACAAGTCATCTTTTGGCAAAGTGCAAAAAACTACAGGATTTACTTTGTTTGTGTGGAGAATATTTGACTGAAATGCCTCAAAGCATCATGTAAGAAAAAAAAAAAAAATCCTTTATAGTCAACATGCCGGCATGACTGAGCCAAGGCACATGAGGCACACATCTTTATGTCGGCTTCACTGGTTTTTTGTGATGTGGTGGAAACCAGAAGGTGCCTCAATGAGAGAGACAGAGAAGTGCATCACAGTTCAGCTGCTCAGTGCAGCAGGATGGAGAGCCCACATCAGCACCAATCAATAATCTCCTCAAGCTGCTTAGATGAGAATTCAGCTCCATGCAAGCACACTGCTTTAACAGATTCCAATCAAATACACATTATGCACACTCTCAATGTGAGCAATTGAAACATGGCCACCTCTGTTTAACATGTATTTTAATCTGATGCGCAAAAAGCCATTTTGATTCTATGTGCGGCTGAATGTGAGTCAGCACTAACTAAGTGCATTTAGTACAAATTTGAGGTGCTTGATTGGTCTCTTTATTTGAACATGTTAAAAACACACAAAATATCTATAATAATAATAACAAACAATTGTGATAAAATAGAAACAAAATAAGCCAGAAATCCTAGCTATTTCTTTTCTTTTTTTCTGTAAATTCTTTTCCAAATATATATTCCATAACCTTTAACCAAACATAGTCCGGCTTTCTGCCTCTGTTTTCCCTACACTTCAAAAATATTTAAATATTCAAAACTAAACAGACAGGAAACAAAACTACTTTACTTTTCTATTTATGCTACTTGACCTTTTTTTTACTAAAGCTTACTTAAGCCTTACCAGCTTTTCACATTATAAATTGAGATTTTTGCACAAAATTATGAAGAGTTTATAGGATATTGTGGTTTATTATAAATGAAACTAGTACAGCTGAAATGATTATCCAGTTAACAGTGGTGGAATGTAAATAAGTACTGTACTTAAGTACAATATTGAGGTACATGTACTTCGTATTTTCATTTTATATAACTTTATACTTCTACTCCACTACATTTTGCTGCCTACTTGATTTTACTTTTCAGGTCGAGATTTAACATAAAACATGATACATTTTAAATTTTTTCATTTCTATAAATGTAACCACATAACATTATATTAAGTAGTTAAAATTAGTCCTACCTTACACTAACCTAACACTAAATAGCCTCTTACATAAATAAAATAATAATAATAATCTAATAATTTATTTAGAATATATCATATAAATCTGAGTGGTTCTCATTCTTCCTTACGAGTTCTTTTACTTTTGATACTTTCACTCAATTTTTTATGCTATTAGCCCCTCGTTTCTTTTATAGACTCTACATATTTATTACCTTGCTTTGGTTGATCCAGTAAACATAAAAACCTTTGGGATCCATCTTCATGGTGACAGGAGCAGTCTTTGTGGAGTCCTGGATGGACACAAGGGAATTAGTGTTCACACATTTAGGACATTTATTGAGTTTAAACCTCCGGAACAGAGCTGTTGATGAATGCAACATCAGTGATTAAAGTAACTATAAGAGTGGGAGTCAAATTAAATCAGGCAAAGATAAATAAAATCACAGTGAACATAATTTTCTTTTAGATTTTAATGAAATATTCACTCACCTCCGACCACTTGATGAATCTTTCTCCTTTCACCAGGTAGTCTTTGACCTCTGGAGGCTCCAGAAAGTGTCTTTTCTTAATCATTTTGTCCTTTTTTAAGACTGATTTTTTCTTTGCTATAATTGATATATAACCACCATGGTCATAACGATTGACTAGTTCTCCTTCCCGTGTGTATCCAAAAGATGCATTCAGGTGGATACTGGTGCAAAAGCTCTGACTGTAGTCAGGACACACCCCAAGGTATATGCATTGCAAATAAAGTTTGCCAAAAACAAAACACAAACTCGACTAAAGGTGAAGGTGCAGCTTGAATCAGAGCTCTACATCTAGCAGACAGTATTGAAATAATAATGATTTTAAAGGGTTAATTCACCCAAATTACAAAAAGAAAACATATTGTGTGCTTTACATTCCTCTGGTTTTAAGCTATCTATGGGCAAAAAATCTGCAGCCACCCAGGGCAAGGCAGGTGGAAAGATTTTGGTTTGTTGAAAAAAGATTTACAATTACACTTTTTAAAGCATTTCTTAGCAACAGTCCCAGTAAAACACACGGTTTCTGTTCTTACATTCATTCATTCATTCTCCTTACCCGCTTATTTGAACTCGGGTCTCCAGACTATCACAGGGCTGACATATAGACAGAAACAATCAAGAAACAATCTCATTCACCCCTATGGGCAATTAAACCTAAGCTGCATGTTTTTAGACTGTGGGAGGAAACTGGAGGACCCGGAGAGAGACACAGGGAGACCCACGCTTACTATTTCTGTTGATAAAATAAAATCTCCTAATATACAGTTTCTGTCTTTCATTTTAGAAAAAAACCTTTCACCCCCATTTTATTGGGATTGAGGAGTAAACATCACACATGTCAAAACTTGCCAAATATATTGAAAATAATCTGATTGGCAGGATTTTTTTCATTTTGAAGTTTGGGTGAACTGACCCTTTAATAAATGATTAACGATTATTTAATATCAGAATATCTCCTTTTTGTTCAGCAGTACTATGTTTTTTTGATATTACACAGACATTTTGCAATTGTTGCAAATATTTTCATGAAAAACAGCAGCACCAGTTTTTTGCAATCACCTTGAAAGACATTATGAATTCTTTAATTATTATTTTATGAAGTAGGATCAAGCTTTTGTTTATTTTTCTTTTAAACTTTATTATCATTGTGGTTTTTTGGCCTGCTGTGTGTTTATCAGGATCCATCGGTTTGACTTTGTTCTTGTGTGAATTTGTTGTGTTTATTGCTTGTTTTTGGTCAACTTAAGTCATGTTTGTGTTCATTTAAAATATAAAAACAGCATCCTAAAGTGTGTGGTATCAGATGTCACTCCTCTAGTTCCTCACTGGCTGAGTGTTTGCATTAGATATTGCACAGTCAAGGTTTATTTGAATGATATCCAAATGACCGGGAACCTTTTGTTGAAACAGCATTCAGTGTCCAGCCTCAAGTAATAAATGTCACCACATTGTGAGCCTGGGCAGGTGGTTGTGGCATGATTTGGTAAAACAATAAACTGATGAGTAAATAAATTGCAGGTTATTTGCTGCAAATGACACTGTGTGTGGAGCTGCAGACAGACTATTATTGACACTGAACAAGGAAACAATCAAAAGCTGAAGGACTAAAGTTCCCCCGAGCAGCAGCCTATTTGCCCTCTTAGGCTAAGCTGCCCCCTTAGAGGATAAAAAAGTGTATGTGGTTGCATAAATATGAGTAGCTCAAATTAAAATTAAATCTCAATATCATCTAAACGTTCATTACATTACTTTTTGATAGGTGTTCCTCTGTAAGACCCCAGAGTCCTATAGGTCCTGTAACCCTGAAGCATCCAAACTTCATATCATTATTACGTAACATTTTTTAAGTTATGGAAATGATTTGCTACAAATGGTACTAAAACCAGTGGTGAAAGAAGTTTTCAGTAAAAGTACAAATATCACACTGTGAAATGAATCCACCACAAGTAAAAGTCCTGCATTCAAAACTGACTGAAGAACTGACAAAACTGACTCTCTTGTGGATCAGAAATGATAATTAAAAAGGATTCCTTTTTTATCAGTCTATTCATTGTTGTTTTTTTCTTTTTTGAAAATCATGTAGGCCTATTTTATTAAATACAGGGAAATACAATGACTTTCACTCATTGCCTCCAACATCATTTCTAATCGAATTTCCCAGAAGTTTACCCAGTTTAAATAATAATAATAATAATAAATGTTTGCACAGTTTCAGTACATCCTGTTTCCTACATTTCTTGTGTTTCAGTGTTTTATGTTGCAGACAAACTGTGAAAACCCACATTACAGCTGATCCTCCCCCTCCTCCTTCTGATCTCCATATCATAAAACATGGTTATGAAAGCACTAATCCTCCCTATAAACACCTGTGTGTGTGTGTGTGTGTGTGTGTCAGTGGGAGGACTGCTTGTCTATCCTGTCACATATCACCTGTAACAGCAGGACCTGTCTTGTCCTTTACTTGTGGCCATTCACTGCATAGGGATGCAACAACAGTCATGTGTCATAATTCAACTTTTGTGTTTGTTCTCCACCAACTGGAGTTTAAACATTAGTTTTGTTTTGTCAAGGGCGCTGTCCATTGTGCTGAACTGTAAAGTACTGGATAGTGGAACAGCCAACAGGTAGCATCAGGTCCAAACTGATCCAAAGTGAACCAAATATCTCAGATTAGTTGTGCTTCAATATTTATCAGTGGATTTAAAACGTTTTTAATAATTCATAAATTCCTCACAAATGTTCTTCACCCTCTGAACCACAAATGGATGTTTTTTTAAAAGACTGCCAAAATGTCTCGTTTGTCAAAGAAAGAAACTGGCAATATCGTCAGAATTTGAACTTTCCAAGAGTCCTTAAATGGACCATTGATTATGAACGTTGCCATTAGAAAAACTAACCAAAGCGAGGCTTAACATTGTGATATTTCTGTAAAAATCACTTTTTTCACATGTGTAAAAATCACATGTGTCATTTAAAACGTGTCCAAAATTAAGCCGTTTGGATGCAGCCCGCATCAAATTCAAATCTCTAATGCTGGCCTACAAAGTTGTCTCCGGTACTGCTCCTACCTACCTGAACGCTCTGATTCAGACATATGCTACCTCACGACCGTTGCGCTCTTCCAATGAACGGCGCCTGGCTCTACCCCCCGTTGGTCCAAGGCAATCCAGACTCTTTGCATTTCTTGTTCCCCGCTGATGGAACACACTACCAGTTCCAACCAGAGCAGGGGCGCCCCTCTCTACCTTTAAAAAACTCCTGAAGACCCAGCTCTTCAGAGAGATCTTCTCTCCATAGCACCACACGGTAATTCTACTCCTCAAAGACTTGTCACTAGCACTTATTGATGCACTAATAGCTCTTATTGCACTATACCTTGATTGTTTGCTTTTACTCTTCCTGTAAGTCGCTTTGGATAAAAGCGTCTGCTTAATGACTAAATGTAATGTAATGTAAATGGAATAACTAGATCCTGTTAAAAACATTCAATTCTGCCCCTCAACGACACTGTGAAGCCATTATTGATTCTGCTGAGACGAATGGTCACGTGACAAATGTTCACTGTTAACGTAGACCAGAGAGGAGGGGGCACAGTTCAATATGTAAGGTATAGCCTAGTCAAATTCATGACACTTGTGGGTACTTGAAAAAGTGTTGTTTATATAAATTACGTTTTATTCGAATTTATTTTTAAAATAGAGAAATTCAACTTATTTATCTTAATGATTTCTGATATCTGTGATTTCTGCACAAAATACATTTCTGAGTCGTTCCCACTTCGAGCCATTATTGTGCTGATTCCATAGACTTAGGAATGGATTTTATATAGGCCTATTATTTATATATTGCAGTGAAATAAAAGGCCACAGTGAGTAAAATGCAAAAAGAGCAAAAAACGCCCTGATTCGACTTGTGGTTCAGAGGGTTAATAACCACTTTATTGTCTCATTGCAGGTATACCGAGCAGACATCCTTTCCACTTGGGTGCGCACATTGTAAGGTAAACACTTCTGAGCGTCACTTCATCCCCGCTACAACATTCTGCTCTCCATGAGCGGCTCCAGCGTCCTGATGTCAAGATGATGTGGTTTTTTTTGCTCTCGGCGCTGCTGCACAACTGCTGCTTCTTTAAGAGCCACCGCCCGCCCCCTCTCCTGTATTTTTAGCTGAGCCAGCCACTTCATTTGCTGGATAAGACAGACAGCTGTGTACCGTATGATCTCACTTAATCGTTTTTAATAAATCAAATCCTGTACTGCGTATTCGTCGTAGGCCTCCAGGCAGCTGTTCCCTGGAAATGTGAGAGCCGCCTGTCCCGCCGCTGTCGGATGCTGAAACGTGCGATCAGCCTGCTGTGGATGCTTGATGTCCATTATGAAACGCAATGCTGCACTGGGCACCGAGGATCAGGCGCAGCGCTTTTGACATCAAATGAATTACAAGAAATTAGTTTAGCTGCAAACACACTGTGGTCCAGCATCGCTCTCTTAAGCCCTCCGCTTCCTGCCTTCTCTTGGATTGTGGATAACAAGAAGCCTTCAAGACGGAGGGGGTGGTGGAGCATCGAGGAAAAAATAGGGGCAATATGAGAGAGCGGGACTTCATGCCCAATATGGAGAGGGGCAAACCTGCTACTTATACGGGGGACAAAAAGGCTAAGATGGCTGCTAAGACTAACAAGAAGTGGGTGAGACTAGCCACTGTTTTTGCTTATGTATTGTCCGTGTCCTTAGCAGCCATTATTCTGGCGATTTACTACAGCCTGATCTGGAAACCAACCAGTGCATCATCATCTGCGGGGAAGCCGGGAGTGCCAGAGGAGGTCACCCCCACCGCGAACATCTCAACTAATATTTCCACAAGCAACAATGTCTCAGAGTGGAACTCTACACAGACTGCGCTGCTGTCTCTCAACCAGACCAGGCAGGGCAATGCGAACCACCCGTACAGTCCGGCGTTTCAGTGGGACGACAGATCCGAGAGTGTGACGGACGTCTCCGGGGCAAAGATTGCGCACTCGCAGCAGCAGGAGGAAGGAGGACTCTACGCATCATCCCACGGTCACACGAGCGCGGAGAGATCGGACACTTTGGGTAGACAGACGCAAACCGGAGCGAGCCGCCACGCCGCGTCCAGCACCGGGGCTGAGGCGGAGTCCGACAAAGACGACCCCGAGCATAAGGCTGCAGATGCGGCTTCTCCAACATCCGAACCGAGCCTGAGAGGAGACTGATTGGGCCTCATCCCCAGCACCACACCCCCCACCCTAACACACAAGAACTGACCCTACAAGGAGTGTTTTACAGAATCAGTACCGCAGGTCGGATAACACACTCCTTGAACCCATTTTGCAGAGCCTCTTATGGATGCGTAACTGCACATATTAACTGAAATCTTGACTCTCATGACGAAAAAAAGAGGAGACCTAGCTTCTACACTGTTCCCCCCTCCTTCCTTGTTTTGTTTTTTTTGTTTTAGGCCATCTGTATGCCTTAAAGCAATGTGTGTCTACTTTACCTCAGACAGCTTCTGAGGACACTAACCTGCCTGTGCATCGCGTGGACAACACTGGTATAGATATTTTGTTAAATTAATAGGACACTCCAGATGCTCAAGAGATGCGTTTGGTTGTGCAGGAAATAAATATTTCTTACAGGCATACAACGCTTAACATCACTGCCATTCATCGGCTGGTCTAAAATCAATATTTTGCATTAGGCTAGGTATCTTTTATTTTCATGGATCAAACCTGGATTCCGAGTAGAAGAACCTGCGTTATTGAGTTATGCTCAGGTATGTGCATATAACTATGTAAATGTATTGTGTATTTGGTTATGTACATTTAGGGCAGGCATACAGCTTTTGGGCCTCGATGAAGCTTTAGTGTAATTAGATGATTTTTATTAAAAGGTATAGTATGTATAATAGGTATAACTATATCACACGGTACAAATAAACATCATTAGAAAATCATTCATTTATATGGTTTTATAATAGATCTATGTAAATCATGCTGACATTATCCTGTATGTTGATATTTTATTTATTCAGAGCCAAAATGATTAATATATATTCAAATAAATGTTAGGTTTTTCCTAACATCTTACATTTTTATTTCGGGCACGAAAAGATGGGTTTGTTCATTTAGTGGTTGAGTAAATGTGCAAAAGCCACATTTAGCCTATCGAGTTGATATGGGGGGGAGGGGGTGTTCAAAGCACAAAAGCACTCAGTTTACAGTTGGTTAATCAAATCATGGTGGGGCACTTTAATTACGGGAACTGTCCAGTGTGTGATCAGAGGACTGTCTGAGAAGCATTCATCTTCCCAGTCTGCCACAGTTCAGCCACTGCATCTCTCACTGAAACCACTTCACACAGTCACATGTGGCGAACTGTGAAGTGGAAATAAGACCAACCACCCTGTGCGCCCTCTCAGTAGCATGTGAGGGAGGTGTATCGATTTGAAAGCTCTGTTGTTGCGCTGTACAAAAACAGAGAAGAACACATTACACAATACCGCTTGGTGGTATTTTGATCCAGCCTTTCTCTCTGTTTGTGTTTCTTCTGGTGCTGACAAGCATCATTCATTGTTACGTTGAAAATAAAACCACTTGATATCCACGGAGCCTCGGAAACGTTGAAAACAGACGACGACATGCACTGTTTTGTGAATATGACAGATTTTCGGAACTGCAGCCAAGGTATGTGTCTGATGAGCTAAACAGGAAGTCCAGTCATCACAGCATACGGCACAAGACACAAACATCCCCCTCCATCACAACGTAAACAATGTGTACTGGAGAGATGTGCAGTGGCAGGCCTATCGATGCTGCAGGGCCTCTGTATATAGACCGGCCTTGACAGATGTGTTTCCAGTGCCTCTTATGGCTTCTTGTGATATAGGCCTACGAGAGCAGTAAAGAGCGACCTATTGATGTAGTCCGTCAGCACTGACAGTTATTGCTGGAGGCCGAGTGTGAGTTAGGACACAGCTTCTGACCTTTTGACTTTGGAACCCAGTCACCCAGGCATTTGATTACATTATCTCATGTGAAATCAGTCATATGTATAGGGCTCAGTGGGGATTTGTGTTGAGGCTCAAGCCAGGCATTTCATCACATGGTCTCTTCACAGGAGAGACTGCTGATCTTTATATGATGCAATAGCTTAAAAAAAAAGGTTTTATCCCAGATGTGTCAAGAAAAAGTGAGGGAATAGTCATGTTTCCATTAAAGATGAAGCAAAATTTGAAAATGTTGCATTAAAGAAAATGTGAATTAGGGACGTTTCCATCAACTGGTTTAGATCGAATGACAAAGCTGCATAAACTTACTTTGTTCAAAAGATGGCAGTGTAATGTATTGCTGTAGGCTAATCCATCAGTAAACAGGAGAAGAAGGAGAGAATAAACAAAAAGAGGTTGTTGAATTGAGAGAACACGGAGAGATGTCTTCAGGAATTGGAATCAGTTGGGCAACTTATAATTGTTCTTTAATGTCAGAGGAAACAGCTGATCAGTCATGTGAGTTAAATGATCGCTAAGTCAGAACTTATTCAGAGAAAAACGTTTTCATCTCCCAAAAAAGAGACAAATACCACCTCAAGTGAGTGTAAAAACTTTTATGCATATTTTTGGAAGTTTTAGCAAAACATTTTTAGCATCAAGCTTTAGTCATGCAAATTCTGAAAGAAACAGATGCTGAAAACTGAACTACCAGACGGTTTTGCATCATATTTTGCACTTTATTGCTACGTATAGTTGTGACATCACAAAGTTACAGAAGTCCAGAAGACTCTTTTAAATCCACAGTTTTTGGATGAGGGCTGTGTGCAATTCTCTCTGGATTGATACTTTCTCAATATTTAGATAGCACCTAGACCTGCATTATAATAATAAAGAAAGGGACATCTGGAGACCTTTAAACTCCAAATTAAACGTGATCAAATACATTTGACAGATGCAGTAAAAAAAAACTCTGCACATGAATCATTCTGCTCAGTGAAGCTCAAATATCCAAGTGAAGCAACAAAATAAACCAAGTACAATTTAGAGCAGCAATTCTGCTTTTTAGAAACTACTTTCCTCATGAGATTTGACGTGTTTTGGGGTGACACACTATAACCGCGGGACCTTTCCAACAAAAGCCAGAAGAATTAAAGGCCTTTGTTTGAGCAAGACACCATCACAAAAGTTATGAAATATTAACATGGTGTCTTGTGATGCAGGAGAACAATATGGAAACAGCGAATAATGCCTTTTTTTTTTTAATTATTGAAAGGGCAAAAGTATGGAGTGATGCATAATAAAAACCAAAGTAAAGCTTTGTGTAAGGGTAGGCAGTTTAATAGTTGTTTAATTATTGTTGTTTCATGACCTGTGTATATGTAGTATATTTTGTATGTGCATATTCAAAAGGATGAATAGAACATATGGTATTATTTTATAGGATGCAAAATATGTCAAGGTCAAATAGTGCTTACAAGGAATGTATGACTCTAAAAGTTTGCTGTGTAAAGTCAGGTCTCTAGCTAGTGAAAAATGACTTATTATGCTGCAAAAAAAGATTGAATCACCCAAGATGTCTTTTTAAGTTGCTTTGTTTAATTTATAATACTGTTTTATAATACACTGTTAACTAACTGCAAATTAATGATCCAGAGACATAAGGATATGAGGATTGCTTGCTTTTACTGAATTTAAAATAAGTCCTCTAGTTTTACCAAGTAGGGTTATTAAATGACGCTAACAAAAGGACTGACCTCGGGTGAATATGGGAGACAGCACACAGTCACCCTGTCAGCCCAAGCTCCTGCGTCCAGGCTGCCGAGTTGTGGTTGCTCCATGGCGCACGCTCGATGGGGACTGCTGACATGTCTGTGTGAGGTCCTGCAAGGGTCGCAGGGCTGGGCCAGACCTCGCCTTCACTTAACCTACATCCAGCCTTAATGAAACACCTCAAGAGCCTTCGATTTTTACCTCACTGGGTTTGTGGCTCCAGTAATAGATTATTACAGCAGTTCAGATTAAAGTAATATTGTTAGCTTTCTTGCCTCCCTGATTGCCAATCTATATTACCATATCTTGTTTCTTTAATACAGAAACTGACGTGTAAAAAAGGCAGGCAGAGCCTTAAAACTGTATTATGTCAATCCCCTGGTTGCAAAAAGAAGTCTTTGAGAAAATGACCCCATTTCTCACTTAATTTATTACCTCAATAAAAAAAAAGAAAAGAAAAATTCAGTTCATATTGTAACCTTTCAGTCACATAGAAATGTTCAGCTCTTGGTTGTACTTAAAGACACACTTATGAGTCGGCTATTTTAATGCACCATGCACCATGCTTACTTTACCCTTCTGGTGAAAAAAAAAAAGCAAGATGGCAACAGTCAAAATGCCAACTCAAGGCTTCAAAACAATAGTCCACAATGATATCCAGCTCTGGTCTGAATGCACTTATTGTGAGTTGCTTTGGAAAAAGCATCTGCCAAATTAATTTTGAATCCATTAATGTCAAACATAGCACCAAAACAAAGAAACAGGATCTTGTGTGATGTTCTATGACAGGTCTCAGCATCACCTTGCTTAACCCTCTGGAGTCGCTGATCTTGCTTTTGTGATCAAATCAAATTACTTATTAATGACGTTAAAATGAAGCAGCATGTTTCCTGCCTTCAGCTTCCCTCTGAAGTCCTGGCTTGAAGCTCTATGCCAGTTTTTGTCTGATGATGATGAATATATTTAGTATAAAAATATAGAACTAGGTTATATTTGTAACCAACATTTTAAAAAATTTTCATTGACCATGATTGTGTTCTGAGAGTAAAAAAAACACAATATTTGGATTGGATTAAAATGTTTTTGGGGGGTTCAAAATGTTGATCCAGTAAGTCAAAGTAAAAAAATATCTATCAGGTCATATAGGTGAGGTTATGCAGAAAAAATTATACCAAAAACGAAACGAAAACGGTTCAAAAACAGACCAAAAAGCCCCAAACTCCAAAGGGTTAAACCTGTTTTGTTTGCTTTTTAAAAATTTTCCTCTGGAAGGAAAGCTTCTGCAGAGTGCAGCTGACATAATCCTACACTGCACTTCAATCCTCTAACACAGCCTACAGGACTCATTTCCATAATATCAACACCCCCACTGTAGTAATGTACTATTGCGTCAGACCCTTCAAACTATTAGCTAGCTTAGCACTAAAGTGAACCAGGAGTGTTTAATAATAGCATGTGCAGGCATCAGAAACCTTTTGTTAAAAAGAACAACCTAAAATTCATGTTTATGGAGAATAAGGCTGCTGCACAATCCCAACAAGGCTGCTATGGAGAAAGCCTTGGGAGAAGATAATTAAAATGGTAGCACCTATGGGAGATCCCACCTGTAGGCCTGAGAGGGAGCAGTTTCCAATGCAACAGCCCTGCAGAGAGCTCATCCGAAATTAATCAAATCCAGCGTGAAGGCAGACTCAGTGGACCAAGGTGTAATGATATGGTTGATGCTGCAATGTGCCGTACGTTTCCTTCACATCTGCCATCTTTTTCTCTCCCCACAGCCTTGTTTTTTTAAGTTTTTTATTTAAGATGTAACAACTCTCCAGAGAAAGGACTGTGAATGAAAGATGTAGGAGCAAATGTGTCAAAAGTGCAACAAAATGATGCCAGTCATTATTTAAGGGTTTGAAATACAGAAAAAAAACTTTATTGATGTTCTGTATGCCCCCCTTTCCACCTGATCTAAACAAACACCTGTAAATTAAGCTATGTCATACACAGATTTGAATTAGCAGGGATCACACACATGGGGAAACATGGGAGGACAGCAGTGGACATCCAGGTGGAGCAAAACGATCACAACCACCTCCTAAATTTGACATTCAAGCAAGGTGACGATGCTGATGTCTAATAACTAAATGCTATGACAACAATGACAAACTGCTCTATGGTTGCACATCCTACATTTAATTTTACTAAATTGAACCCCACAGGGAATTTTAAATATTTAAGAGGTAATCTGTATGACAAACACATGTTTCCTTTACCACTTATCATTTAAATTCCATATATAATATAGAATAAGGCCCCTAATTAACAACGGCACACTTAGATTTGATGTGTGCTTCTACTTAGTTCCTGATTATTTGTATTTTATGTAACCACAGTTGAATCTGACAGGGCACCGCAGCTCAGAGCATGTCCACTATGTTCTCTACTTATTGTTACGCAACTGTTTACTATACTGTAGCACTGACGAATGCCAAAAATCTGTCTTTGAGGACAGCGTTCTTGTAAGGCTTCTTATTATAGATGACACTTGATACCAAAAATATAGCCATACACTGGCAATAAATAAAAACAGATCCATACATATCACAGAGGAAAAAAAACAGCCACTATAATGCACATAGACATCGATTAGGTTTGTAAAATCATTCTAGGTAACATTCTGTTGTCTGTCCAAATGGAGAGGCAAATAAATAAAACAATGCTGATGCTGAACTGTTAGTGCAACGATTTACCACTACTGAATGTTATGTTACAGAGCCATGAAATAAGGTACACCTTCAATATCTGAAGAAGCCAATATGCAAGGCACAACAACTGGCTAAAGCTGCACGAGCTTTTAAAAAATATTAGTTGTCTTTCATGATTATAAAAGAGAACGAATTACAAAAGAACGCCAAAAGGGAATTGCAGCTGAATACCAGTGTTTTGACTTAAAGGCTGGACCATCAGGTCTGTCGGTCCCACAGGGGCCAAAGCCTCAACAGAGGAAACAGTGGGAGGCTGTTATGTACCGGGACTCCTAACACTGATTGCTTATAAACACCAAAGTATTTAAGAAAATAATGTTTTAGTTCCCAACTTAGTTGTGAATTCACAAAAAGGTTTGTTTTCAAGTCACTGCTGTCCGTTAGTTAGATTAGTACAATAACAGACATTAAAATTCCATATTAAGAAGAACATAAGAGTCCCAGGAAGACCAGATAATTGGGATTCAGCTGTAAAATGAACACAATAACAATGTGTTAAAGGGCAAGTTTGAGATTTTAGTTCTGTTTCCCATTACTTGTCGAGATGCATATTTTAGTGCCAGTAATCAGGATTTTGCTATCAGCTGACTGTTAGCTTAACAATGAAGGGGCAGTTCACCTAAAATAAAAAAAGTATATAAATGTAAACATCGAGTGATATTGCACTCAGATAGCAAAACTGTCTAGATTGACAAATGGCACTACAGGTTGGAGACAGAATGTGAATTTTTAATTTTGGACGTGAACTTTAAAGGCGTCCTCCAGCAATTCAAAACTGTACTTATAAAGGGTTTGGAGACTTTGGAGACACAAATGTAATAAAAATATTAGTCTAAAGGATTAAATATACTTGCTTTTGAACCAAGTGTACACATAGACAACCAGCTGCGTGATAAACACTGAAGTAGAGCTTCCAAATGTAAACAAACATGGTGACACTCGAGGAGATGAAGATAATGTTGATTCTCATATGAGGGCGGCATGGGTCTCTTGTTTTGCATATGTGACAAAAATATGGCTAGAAAGATCGTCAATATTTAACAGTGCTCCTAGCGGTAATATGCATATTGCACCTCACGTAGCGTTTATTTCTGGGAGACGTGTACAACCAATGCTCCAAGCCACCTGATGTCATGCGTTTCCGTAAACTTAGTTAAAAGCAAGTATATTTTAGCTCTAAAGCCGTGTAGCAGACTTGAAAGGGATAATTCGGGATTTGGGACATTAAGTGTTAGATTCATTCATTCATAGATTTAGTAGATTCAAAGCTTACCGAGCTCCGGTGTTGGAGCTCTGGATTCGGATCAAAATACAGCTAAACTGGAAAACTGCTTTTATTTTGAAGGCCATTCTAACACGTTGGTACCGTAATGTCTAGGAAATACATGCATCGTGAAAAGAAGTGGTGGCTGGCTTGACTGTATTTTCCGAACTGGGGGGTGGCTTGACCGCAGTTCTTCTTCTGAGGTTGGGGTTATGGCAAAATGGCTGAACTCATGCTCGAGCAGTTCTGCACACCCATCTCAGTCAGATGCGTAGATATGTCTGCATATGTAATTCCATTTTGGAACAGATTGGTAATATAATCAGCAATCAGCAATTTTCTGTTTGTTTCATTTCCCTTCTTCTTATGTTAAGGGAGACATGGAAAATAAAAATGAGAAATTACAATCAATTCCTATTTTACAGGCATATTTCAAATAAACTTTTTTTTTTACTTAAAAAAAATAAAATAAAAAATACAACATGAAATCAAACTTGTTTTTTCGTTTTTCTGGTTTTGATTTCCAAACGGATATGGATTGAACTGAAGAAACACGGATTGAGGATCTTTCAGTTATGAGCATAGCCAAGATCTTCTATCTGTTCTATCTGTGTGCTCAGTTTACTCCTCAAAACTAAACAAGAAACAAGGAGATTGTCACAATAAAAGATGTGTGTTTGGGCATTGCATTGTACAGTTGGATCGTTATATTGATCAATATCAATGTGTCGTTACACCCCTAGTAGTTCGTGACCCTGGCAGAACTGATCAGAACCGGCCAAAACTCCAACACCAGAGCTCAGAAAGTCAGCTATTAGCTTTGTATCAACAGCGCTGCTGGCAAGTATTTCATACAGCTATCCCTTTAAGTCTCTGGTATGGGTCAAGCTCCTGGGTACTACATTTCCTACAATCCAACTTGATAGCAATTCTTCATTAGATCCTCTCTGCCTGGTGAACACCCCATGCCTTCATGACATCACATCGACATCATTGGTGCTATTTTGTTTAATGTTTTTAAAAACAAAAACCTTCAGTCAGTAGCCAATAAGACTAAAAGTCTCAAATGTGCCCTTTAATAGAGTATTGATTTCTGATTGGCGAAAGATCATTCATGCTGGAAGCTAAACAATATTTACTCAAACAGTTTTGAGTGTAGAAAAACAGACTGCTGCAGGTCCATCACTACTTTATCATCATATATAATACAGACTTCATTTCCTTTATTGAAATCCCCTTAAAGGCAGAATCAGGCACTCGATAAACTGACTGTGGCTGAAGTTTATTTTCAAGGGCTATCTAAGTGTAACTGATTAGCTAGCCTCCAGATATGTACCTTGAAATTTTCATACAAATGTAAACATTCAATGATATTGCACTCAAGCAGCGCACTAACATGCTGAATAACATGTCAGTACACATACTTAATACTTTCATAAAGTGCTTGGATGTAAAAAATATTTGAGCAGGAAAAAAACATTCACCATTCCTTCAAATTTCAGACAGGTGGGACGTGCCACAGCAAATTGAAACCATGGTTCTGTGTGTAAGCCATAGACAGGGTATCTCAGATGAGCTACCTGAAGCAAAATGCAAATACAAAGAGGCGAAGGCTCTGTGTCGATGTGATTTGGTTTCAGTATTTACATCCTGAAAATGTCAAACAATCTTCCCGTGCTCTCTTGCCTGCAAAAAGAGAGAAAAACATGCAGAAAGTTATTAGTTAAAGCTGACTTATTTTCCGTAATTCAAACTGCCTACATGAATTATTGAAGCAAGCGGTTAAGACTATTTTGTCTTTTCTCCAACTGGCCTCAGAAGTGTTGAATGTACTTAAACCAAAATTTGATATTACACAGCTGCAGTGCAGATATACTGCCTCTCTCTCTTTCTGTCTCTGTCTCTGTCTCTCTCTCTCTCTCTCTCTCTTCATCCATTTAACTCGTCATCCATTTGCACTTTACTCCATCAGACCATTTACACATCTCTCGATTCGACCATCCCACTTCCTGGCTCGCACACTGACCTTGTCGCTGCTGGTGGAGTGTGTCGGGTGTGTTTCTCCTGACTCCAGGCTCAGGACCGACAGACCCGAGTCTATTAGTTCCTCTGTGAAAGAAAAAAACAAACATTAGCTTTGTTAAATACCATCCACATGTAGGAAAAGAGCCGTTGAAGCTGATGCATACTTGGGTTGGATCATTGTATCATCACTTGCAAACCTTCTAAGAACCTATTTGCTTTTCCACAGACTACAGATCCACATCACCGTATACGTCTGTATGCTTCTCTGCTTTCCAAGAAACACTACCACTAATTTCAAGCATTATAACAACAATGGCAGATCAGCAAATGATCTAAACAAGACTGATACAACACATTTATGTTCCTTTTCCTAATTGATATGTACAGTGATCACATTCTTGTTAACGCTGAACGTAAGATGTTAATGTTTTGTAAGGGTGGCCCAATATGTCTAACTAGCTACCTAGCACAGACGGCCTGGTATCAGTCACACTGTGGTTAAACAAATAAACTGGTGCAAGAATAAGCACTGGCTCCGAATCGGCCCTCAGAGTGCCTTGGTAGAAAAAGGGTATATACACACCTTAAAACTATCCATGGCAGTGTTTTTTTCTTGCAAAAGTTGTCAAAGCACGTCAATTGATTCAAACCATTGTCGATAGTCGGCTAAATCCACTATCGTGTGACTCAGTAAGTCACCCACTGATCAGAAGGTTGGTGGTTTGATCCCTGACCGTGGCAGCCTACATGTTGAAGTATCCTTGGGCAAGATACTGAACCCCATAGAGCTCCAGATGCTGCTTTCATGGGTGTATGAATTAATTCCTGATGGTGGCAGTTGGCACCATTTAGGGTAGCCTCTGCAATGCGTTTGTGAATGGGTGAATGAGCGCAGTCTTTAGTGTGAAAGTGATTTGAGTGGTCGCAAAGACTAGAAGAAGCTAATGCTACCTAGCACAGACTACCTGGTAATGTTCACATTGCAGTTAAACAAATGGTTGGTGTTTGGTCAGGATAATCCCGCCGCCAGAAATGGTTCAAGATTAGGTACCAGCTCTGAACTCGCCTTTTCTACTGCCTTGGTAGAAAAGGCATATATGTACACCTTAGAATTTTACCATGCCAGTGTTTTTCTGTCAAAAAAAATACTCTTCAAAGTTAGAAAGTCCTTACCAGTCGATTCAAAGCATTGTTGATTGTCAATACATTGACCATCGGCCCGAGCCTATTGCATACCTGTATTTGTGTTGTTAATGTTGCACTTGGCGAGCTCAACAGGCTGGACAGAGCTCTCCTGTAGAGAGGCACAGGCTTTTTCAGCAGTGTCTTTTTTAGTACATTCAACAGGAGGAGCAGACGGACCATCTCCCTGATCCTGAGGACTCACATCCTCCTGCATGGCACTTTCAAGAGGCCCATACGCTTTGTGTTGGCTTTTTTTAGGTGAGGAAGCTTTAAAGGAGCTTCTTGATTCTGAGTCCTGAGAGCCTGTGGTTAGCTTTGTATGAGCCCCCTGGATGAGCTCCTCTGAAAAGTGTACTTTCTTCTCTGAACCCCGAGGGGATGAGGCCTCTGCCGTGGACCAGCTCACTTCCTCAGATGTGCTCAGTGAGTCTGGGCTGGGCGACAGCTTCGCTTTCGAGTCCTCATCTTTCTGATGTTCAACCTCAGCATCTGTGAGGGCGTCGAGTTCCTCCAAAAATTCCTCTAATGTCGTATCAGGAGACTGGAAGATGAGATTAGAACAAATCATTTATGAATAAAGTCATGTGGAGACTCACAGAGGTTCATTTCATCTGTTTATAAGCAGTGGTGGAAAGTAACTAAGTACTGTACTTAAGAACTGTTTTGAGGTGCTTGACTTTACATAAGTATTTCCATTTTATGTAGCTCTATAATTTTTACTCCACTACATTTAGCTGCCCGCTTTAGTTACTTTCCAGGTCAAGATTTTACATAAAACATGATCAATTTAAAGTTATTAGAGTTTTTTTATTTTTATTAAACCTCGTAAGAGTAGTTATAATGAGTCAAGAAAATTTAAGAAAAATTAAATTTGCTTACATAAATGCATCAATAATAATAATACAATATTTGTATTTAAAATCTGAGTGGGGCCATTCTGTATTACGACAACTTTCACTTTTGATGCTGATACTTCTTCCACCACTGTATATAAGAACAGTAAAATTAATCAGCATTTCTGTAAAAGTGCCACTGTTTTCTCCTTTTTTAAAGCATTCTCAAGATAAAGTCTGCACAGCAACAAGAAGCATAAAAACGTTAGTCATGCAGCAAGAGAAAATAAATCCAACAAGCATGGTTAATAGATGAAGTTAGAAAAGAGTAAAGTGATGATATGACACCATATAAGCCATGCAGCACGGAGTTGAAATACTCGTTCTGTATCTCACCTGCATGTTCGCTCTGGATTCATTTGCCTGCCATCTAAAAAATAAAAGATCGACTGTCAAAAACTAGTTGCATAAGAAGATTACTATCAGTTAATATGAAGCTACAGCCAGCAGCAATCTGTATGACGTGCTTTATTTGTTGAAACCTCATAGTGTTCCACTGTTGTTTTTTTCTTTCATATGTTGTAGTGGGCTCAATTTTTCAATTATATGAAACAAGAAGATCTGAGGATGAGTCAAGTCATGATATTATATCGGGAAGGGGTGAAATAAAGTTAGTCTGATTAACACAAAAAAAATCTGATGGCCTGTCTCGGTCCTTTGGAGTTTTCCCCTTCAGAGGCTGTCAGTTCAAGATATTTGAATGAAAATGGGCTATATGGGAACCCACAAGTCTCCTCGTTACATACATGCATTATTTTCTCCTATTGCATGTGAACATTTATGCCAACTGGGATCACTGAACAGCCTGGTTTCTTAGCAGTTTAGAGAACAGAAGTGCTTGTCATCCAGTCGCTGAAAATGCAGAAATCTCCACAATGTCTAAAGTTTGAAACCAAATCACAGCATGGATTTTTTTTAAATAATAATTTTTATCCATTCTTAACGTATTTAAAAAAAATAATAATTCAGCACCAACTATTTGTAACAAATTGTTATCAACCACAGAAATTGCTGCATCAATTTATGGGACACAGTTGAGCTTGAAATCGATCAGAAAGCCAAACATAAATGTTCTCAACTCTTATACACTTAAATGATTAATTTACTAATCTGTAGTCAAGATTTATGACCAGCACAACCTGACACACAATGCTGAGCTGCATGCTCAAATTAATCTTCAAATGCCCAGCTTTCAAATGATGTCCACCACTTCTTTGTGACATTTACTGTTGACCCCATAAAAACTCACTGCCCACAACTCACAGATCTCTATGAAAAGGGGCAGAATGACAAGAAAAAAAAGCAGCTTTCAAATTACCTGGGTCTATTTTCATTCCAGCTCAAAAATCAGCTGCCATATTGGCAAATATCAGTGAATATTTCCTTGCTAAAATTGGTATTGTCCTGCCAGTTGTTACACGACCACAAAACAAGAATCTGTCAGTGTAAACCTGAGTGATGCTTTGCACTGTCCCCTGACCCGTACCCACTTTCATATTATTTGAAAACACATGACTACTTCATGACGTCAAAATGAAGCGGCGTCAAGTCCTGCTGCGAACTTCTCTTTGAATTACTGGCTTGAAACTTCATGCCAGCTTTTGTTTGGTGATGATAGGCCAAGTAAACTGGAGATAAGGTCAAATATATTTAGCATAAAACTAGAACATAGCATAGCATAGCATAGAACTAGAAGTTGTTCTCACTTTACCTAATATGTTATATTTGTAACATTTAAACTTCTTCATTGAGCATTATTGTGTTTTCAGAAGTAAAAAATCATGATTAAGTAAGTCAAAGTGAAAAAATAATTATCAGGTAAACATGGCATGGTAAACATATTTTCAAGTGGTGTATACAAGCAGAATGATGAGTATAAAACAGACCAAATAGCCCAAAACTCCAGAGGGTTATAGAGGAAATCATCAAGCACATTACACTTCCCCTCTAAAAGGCCATAATGCTAGACTTCCTGGTCTTTGGCCTAGTGGCTTTCAGAGTGCTTATGTAACAACAAACCCTGAAAGCCTCTCTTAACCACCCAGCACAGTAGCTTGTTTCACAACAGCAGAGAAAAAAAACGAGTGCAGGGAGACACAAATGAGGCTTTCTGGGTTATTTAGTCTGCTGCAGCGACTTTTATATCAAGTCTCATGACATCCAGGGGAACTTTACTGTACATTAGGGCACAGAGAAGGAAACCAACAATGGGCTTTCCCACATTCGTTTCACATATTTCATTTGTATAATTTCTCGTAAACTGTGGTAAAAGACATCCCATTGGTTGAGTAAACTGTTGTGTGTTGAGCTGTTACTGACCTCCTGGCTCTCCCGGTCAGTCGATCTATGCCTTTTGCTTTGCTGCTCATCACGAGCACGTTTTTAGCTCCCTTGTCTTTGCCTCGCTTTTCGTGACCTATAGGACAGAGGAATACTGAAAGTTTATGTCAGAATGATAAATAACATTTTGCTGCTGATATAACCATACACCTTGAATTGTTGTCTTTTCAGGCATACTCTGTAGGATTTCAAGTTTGTCAACGCAACATTTCTCCTCCTCTGCTCAGCAAAAAAGGAATGCAAACCTCAGATTTACTCTTATTTAGGAATTAGGGCCGTCAGCTCGGTCTTTTGCCTCACTACATTTGCATTTTTTTTTGCCACTGTGTCTGCCATTTCAAAAACATCCTGAACACCAGCGTTGGAAGTACATTTACTCAAGTAATGCTCTAAAGGACAAGAACAGCTGTAATTATTGTCCGATTAACAGTCAAGTTAATTTTCAGGTTGAGATTTAAAATGAAAAACGTGATGAATTTAAATTTAAAGTGATTAGACAAGACCCATGGGCATTAGGTGGCCCACATTTGGCATGAGGTTACCCTGAAATTAGAAATCAAGTGCTTTTATTTTGAAGGTGATTTACGTATGTGTGTGCATTCCACACACAAAAAAGTAACCTTGTTACCTTGTCAAAAAAAATAAATTGCTAGTTTACTGCATAACATACATGGTCTATATCAAGGATGGGCAATTCATTTCCCCAAGGGGCCACAGGAGATACTGCAAAGGTTGCGGAGAGCCGGACCAATACTCTGAATTAATTCAGCTAAATATTAATTTCATCGCTTGATAAAATGCAGTAAATTATCTGGTTTTGAGCTGCTACTGGTAAGAATACATGTTAGCATAATATAGCAGTAAAAACTACAATCATTATCTCACGTTTCCAGTTATTTTAAACACAACATGCATTCAAACCACAAAAAACAATATAGAGCATGAGATGTGGCCCCCAGGTCGCCTAATGCCCAGGTCTATTGTTTTTGTGGTTTGAAAGTCTGCTGTGTTTAAAATAAATGGAAAAGTGAGATAATTATTTTAGTTTTTACTGGTATATTTGACTTAAGCCACATTAACATAGTCTATCATAACATGTATTCTTACCAGTAGCAGCTTAAAACAAGATAATTTACTGTTTTTTAGCAAGCGATTAAATTAATATTGAGCAGAATTAATTCAGAGTATTGGTCAGGCCCTCCGCAACCTTCACAGTATCTCATGTGGCCCTATGAGGGAAAATAATTGCCCACCCCTGGCTTAGACAGTAGTTAAAATTAGGCCTACCTTATAACGGAAGCTGTCAACTGAATGTAGAGGAGTAAAAAGTACAATACCTGCCTTAAAATATAGTGGAGTAGTAGTGTAAAGTTACATAGAATGGAAATACTCAAGTAAAGTAAAAGCACCTCAAAATTGTACTTGTACAGACACAATGCTTGAGTAAATGTAATTAGTTACATTCTTCCACTACTACAAATAATATTAAAGTGTTGGACACTGCACCTGCCCTGGACTGTCCTTTTCTTGCATTACGTCCTCCTGAAATAAAAATAATAATAGTTTTAAAAGAAAGGGATTAATGAATACTGAAAAAGCACCAGAATAATGATTTTTTATTTCTCAGTTTGGTCTGTGTGAATGTCTCACCTCTGCTGGAAGACCCCCAGTCTCTGTCAGGGAGAGATTTGTCTGAAAACCTAAAAAGCACAAACACAAACCAATGCAAGCACAGTCTTAATGCCACGTCTTAAAATAGTTAATCACTTTGGTTCAGGTGACATAACAGCCCCTCTCCACTGCAGCAGCTCTGTCTGAGCTCTCCTGACATTCAAGTATCATTATTGTACATTTATTATGTAAATTTGGGAGATTTTGCAATAGCGGAAAGAGGTTTTGCTTCATGAGTCACACCGTTGCATTTCACATCCAGTCAAGTCTTCTACATTGTTAAATCAAAAACACATTTCCTCTTCTATTCTTACTCCAGGGCCTTGTTAAAGCCAAATAAGGCAAGGTATTCCATCCCTTATCCCAGGCTAAAAATAGCCGCTCCTCCCTTGTCTCTTTACATTTTGATGCTTCCCTAAACAGCACATTAATTCACTCTGAAACTCTTTGTACCATGGCTTGGACTGTTTGAAATTTAACAAACACTTGGGCTGTGTTTCTTCCCTCCCGTCAGTTTGGGGTGCTATTGCATGTTTTCACAACACTGCGAGACATAAACAACAAGTAATGCTCACATACTGTGAAATAGCTGTTCACACAATCATGCAATTTGGTCTGAAACGTTATTATTTGGTGGCGCAACAATCTGTGACTTCATGAGAGTAAGTCTTGTGATCATGGGGGTGAACTTGCAGTCCTGGCACCTCATCTAATGGATTCTTCCACTGAATCATGTAACAGAGAGACACAGGATGTTCTTCAAGTGGAGTTTCACATGTGCACTCAGAATGAATGAAGCTTTTCTAAGAAGAGGAGAGAAGCACATGTTTGATTATTAAAGGGGACATATTTTTCTCATTTTCAACTTCATACTTGTATTTTGCTCATTGGTTAGTCAGCAGACCACATTAAAATGAAGGTACTACTGTATGATAACTAAGGGTTTTGGTTTTAGTTTTTGATTCCTTTTCTTTCTGCCTGTAAAAAACTTAAAAAAATGTTCACCATGCCATGTTGGTATCACTTTTTTCAGCACAACCTCACCTGTATGACTGATAGTTATTTTTTCACTTTGACTTACTGGATCAACATTTTGAACCCAAAACATCAAATCTGATTTTGAAAATTATGTTTTTTTTCCAATGCTCTATAAAGAATTTAAAATGTTGTTTACAAATATAACAAATAAATGGTAAAATTAGGAAAACATCTAGTTCTATATTTTTACACTACATATATTTGAACTTATCTCCGGTTTTACTTGGCCTATCATCATCAAACAAAAACTCGCATGGAGTTTACAGCCAAAACTTTAGAGGGAAGCTGACAGCAGGAAACACGCTGCTGAAGTTTTTACGTTGTGACGTCATTAAGAAGTAATGCGCTGTCGTTTTTTGTGGACTCCAGAGGGTCACAAAGGTACTAAAGTAAGAGTTTGACATTTTTTTAGTACAACAAGATCTCCAACCTAAATGACAGAATAGGCCATTTGTCAATGCCACCCAAAACAACCAATATGAGGGTTTGTCAAAATGTAAGAGTCATGTAAGAGTTTCGCGGCTCAAGTAACTACCATAAATTACGTAACAACGTGATACATATAACGGTGGTTCTGTGATGTTTAAATCAAATCGTTAACTTTTGTTTTTTGACTTGGGACATAAACTGGATGAAAGTAGACATTTGTTCGACCTGTCCATCACCCCACCCCCACATCCGAGTGTGAATTCTCCCATTTAAACTCCGCATCGCCGTCAATCATCACTACTACGCATGCTGGAGGACAGTCTTAAACCTAAATATGGGTCGTATTTTGCTACCTGTAAAAACAACCTATATGGTTGTTTTTGAGGGAAGGCAGTCTCCCAAGTGGCCCTTGATAAACATTTTATCGCAATGTTGCCAGATGGGAAATGAAAAAAATATTGTACTGTTGCTTCAAAATGATCGAATTTTGACCCATACCATCGTGTGTATTAAAACAACTTTAAAAATTCACGCTAGGACAGTGCATATAAAAACAAAGCTATTCTATGTGCATGGAACTGCAATAACCTAAGGATTAAACACAGAGGCTTGTCATTCCCCATCATGGTGCGGCACCCGTCTGATCCCGGCAGCAGGTTGAAGCCATACCCTAAACGTATAGAGTCTTCGTAACGTATAGAGTTTTCTTACCGGTGTCCGTGTCTGTGCTGCCGGACTCCGGAGTCCAACTCATTTACACTCAGCCAAGTAGAGCTGATCGGGTATAGGCAGGCATAGCTTTCTGGTAATGTGTGTGTGTTCACATAAATCAAAATAACGAGTTTTTTGGGTGCATGGCAATGCCAAAACTATGGTATATTTGGCCTTTTTAAAATCATTTATTGTATCGTATAGATCCTAAAACTATCGTATAAATACGATAATTATTGTATATCTGGCAATACTGAATGGGAGTGGGAATGTGAAGCTGTGCAGTGGTGCAGAAGATTAAAATTTTGCAGAATTTAACTCCCCAATATAAAAGTGAAATATCAGCCGGGCAGCTGTGAGAAAAAAATCAGCAGATGAAGTGCCTTGGGAACCAGAGTGCTAAGGAGTCTTACATATTCTCAGATTTGTCCATGTCCCATGCCCGCCTCCACTGGCCCTTGGCGTTTTTGTGGCGTGCCACTCTCTCCCTGTCGATCTGCTCACGCTCTTTTTTCCACCGCGCATACTCCTCCTGCTCCTCTTTCGACGTGGGGATGTTGAGGTCTGTGCTCGCCTGCAGGCTCTCTGGCTCCTTTTGCAGACACAGAACAATTTACTGTATATTAATGAATGAAAACAAGCAGGACCTTTAATATACATTTATATCATGAAACTGCCAACTTATCGTTGAAACTAAATTAAATACCTGAGTGCCATGCTGGGGTGGTATTCAGATCTCTTGCTTCAGTAAAAGTACTAAAGCCACACTGCAGAATTAGTCCACTATTAGTCCAAGTAAAAGTCCTGCATTCAAATCTTACAGAAGTATCAGCATCAACATGTACTTAAAGTATCAAAAGTAAAAGTACTCTTTAGGCAGAATGGACCCACTTAGACTGTTTTATATATTCCAAATATATAATTTGAATATTTGTATTGATGCATTTATGTAAGCAGCGTTTAAATTTATAAAGGCAGGACTATACTACTATTATTTTAACTATTTATATAAGTTAAGTTATAAACATGCGTAAACATTTTATCATTGAACATTGAACATTGATCTTTTTTTAATGTTAAATCTCAACCTGAAAAGTAAGTAAAGCTGTCAGCTAAATGTAGTGGAGTAAAAAGTATAAAGTTACATATGTGGAAATACTCAAGTAAACCTTAAAATTTTACTTAAGTACTTGAGTAAATGTTCTTATTTACACCCCACCACTGGTGCCACATTATATTACATATGGCCTCACAATAAGCAAACAAGAAATGCTTCTCATCTCTAAACAAATCATTTAAAAGAATATATTCAAAAGGAAAGTGGATGTTGATTACTTTAAATACTGATGATTGTTTATGAGTGTCGGTTCATTCCACTCAGCTCCCATTCGGTTACAAAAAAGCTTCTTGTTTGTCAACCGTGATGACTGCAACGCAACACAATCAAGATCTTTGAGAAAATGTTCCAGGAGAAGTGCAGCGTACAGTAAATTAAATTATGTCCCCTTCCTCCATTCCCCTCTTAACCTGTTTATTGATTACTGCGATGAGAGCAGAAAGGGTGGCTTGCTCGTACTAAAGAGATGCAGACTCTTTAACACATCAAAGGGGGCAGAGGCTGTTTGCTCTTGTTACAAAGCCCTGGAGTGAACCAGGTCTTCAAACACTGCTCTTTTTACGAAATAAAACATGTAAAAGAGCAGCAGTCTCAGAAAGAACATGCTCATCAGTGTTTTTTGTTCAGCGGGAAAGAGATGAGGTTGCTGTCTAGAGAAATATTGCAAGAGTAAAAGGGAAAACAAATGGCATGCTGCTCTTCATTTTATGACGGAGAGAGAAACAGCCCAGTGCCGGTGAGAAACCATGATGTGGGATGTTTTCCCCTCAGGTGTGGACCAATCACAGCCAAGTAAACATGTTGCCTTCCTGTGTTCAGTTACTGGAGAACAGGGCATCTGTGCTCATCCCTCTGTTTTCCATCTCTTCTCTTCTGGCTCCCCAGAGGATGTCAGGCAGCCCCAAGGGAGAGTGCTTCTCACATGTTCCAACAGGCCATCTCCTGTGGACACCCCAGCCGGCCTGCTAATTAGCATTTTTCAATTTCTCTCCTCCGTGAGGCCTGGTGGGGATGTTTTCTGTCAGGGGCCGAGGCAGGTACAGGGCGGATGTGACCAGTGCTGAGAGAGAGCAGGCTCACACATGTGCATGCAAATTTAGATAGATTTGTACATTGTGAATAACAATGAAATTCCCCTCCAAAGCTTCCCTGGTTTAGGCCTGAAAAAGGCATAAGAGGTTTCCGATAAATTTGTTAAGCAAAGCAGTGAACAAAGCCAAGGGCTGTCTGACCTTTACCCCTTGCACAAAACCTTAAAAAAAATGTCCCTGAACACTGCAGAGCAGGTGAGGCACTGAGAGGCAGAGAGGCATGAACAGCATCACTTGTCATGTGGCGTGTTCAGCGGACCTTTGAAGCCCGCCCTCGCTGTCTCCCTAGTTAGCCTGTTTGTCGCATGCCTGCTCTGTGAGACAGCTCTGAGCTACTCCAGCAATGCTGACACGCGAGCCAGCGAGAGGCAGAAAGGGATGAGCACTGGAAGACGGGAAGTGGGCGTGCATGGCAACGTGTTGTGCCTGCCTGCATGTGAGCGTTTGTGAGTGGAGCGTATATTTGGGTCTCTCTGTGTTTGCGTGGCGCTGTCATGTGGAAACCTTGTATTTCACATTCATCTCAGTGAATCATGTGATCGCTGTGAGCTGGAGATACAACCCTTAGGAGGGGATGAGAGAGTGGAAACATGCTCGGGCTACTTGATCATCATAATCACAAATATTTTTGGTCAATATTGAGGTCAGGATTATTTAACACAATTACTCATTGGCTTTGTTAATATAATGCATTTATCAAACTTTTTTTTAAATCTTTTTTTTAAAATAATTTGTTTATTGTTATTTTCAAAATAATGTACAACACGTTTTTTAAGCATTTATCAAACTTTTAAAAAATTTGTTTTTACACACATAATTCAACTGAAAAACAAAACATAAAATAACAATAACAATGAGATAAGTAAATAAAATAACTGTGAGTAGATAGATTTATTATAAGTTATAGACAAATAGGATAAAATAAAATCAATTATAAGTCATATATATAACAATTATTAGATAAGATCAAATCGTATAATTTATTTAATTAATTTAACTTTTCATATATATTTTAATTATTTATTATTTATGTATTATATATACTATGTTTTATTTATTTATGTATAATATTTATAATACAATAAAACAAATATTATTATATATATTTTTTTTTATCTATTTCATTATATGACTATGAATATATATATCTGTATTTAATATATGTATATAATAAAATAAACATCTATTCATTTATTTTTACATATATATATTTAAATGTTGCATTTCCACATCTGAAATGTTGCAGTGCACTGCCACTACCTACTGAATATCCTTCACATATGTACATAACATTTCGGTAAACTATATATAACATATTTGAATCAGTATATGTGAAGAACACTGCTAGATGAAACAGGATACAGCTCATTATAATTATAAGCCAACATTAAATTTAAGGTAGAATTTTATACATCTCCCAGCCCGACAATATGCAACGTTAATATGTTGTGTGTGTTGTTGTGACCTGAGGCTTTGTGGTACCTGGCATTGCTCTGAAAGCCTGAGATGCTCTTCAATGTGCATCTGCCCTTGTTTAACCTCATCCTGTCACAGAGGAGAAAAAGGTTAAACATAACAACAATAAGGGTGACACAGAATCTTGTTGCCAACCAACTAAACAGGCTTGTAAAGAGTCACATTACTGCTGCCATAAACAGGATTAGGAGGCCTACACTGCCCCCAGGTGGAACAGTGGTGCTACAGTGTAATTTGGTGCTTGTGGTTTTAAATGTCCACTCTGCAATGAGGTCATCAGAGCAGAGTGCAGTTTGCAGCTGGTTGAATTTCAATTAAACTCATCTTATTTCAGGTAGAGGGGAATTTTGTGTATTTCTGACTGCAAAGACGCATTGGATGCTGCCATGAACAGCACCACTTGTATGCACAGCCAAGGGGAGGATGATAATAACCGCTGGACAGAGCAGAGTGGTGCGCATAAAGACAATGATGCCTACGTCATGCACACTTCCACCCATGCCTGAATGGAGCCTAGCTCACACAGACACACACACACACACACACAAAAGATCCCTGACTACCTTGTTTCTTTTCGTCTTTCTCCTCTCACTCTTTCCTCCTCTCCCTCTCTGACCCTTTGCTGGCATCTCGCCAGGCCCTTCTCTTTGGCAGCATAATGAGTCTTTTCAGAGTGAGAAGGCAGTCCAATGTTAATTAGATCAAATCGGTCCTTTCAGGATGGTGGGAATGGGGAAACAATCGTGCTGGAGGAGAGCGGAGAGGAAAAATGGAGGCTGGAAACAGACGGTGGGCTGCCAGGAGTGTCTCCCCTTCTCTCTCTCTCTCCTCCTTTTTTACTCACTTACTCCCTTCTTCTACATCTACTTTCTCCTCTCTCTCTCTCTCTCTCTCTCTGTCTCTGTCTCTCTCTCTCTCTCTCTAGTGTGAACTGACAGTCTCGTCATGGGGTACTTCCAGGCATTACAATCTGCCAAATAACCACACCCCTCTCACAGAGTCATTATTTATTTCCAACACACACACACACACACACACACACACACACACTGCTGACACTCATTAAAAAATGTTTCAGTCATAAAGCTCATTATAGAGCTTCTCCATTAAAACATTTTTCTAAATAGACCTATGAGCGTGAAACTTGCTGCCTCTGGATTAATGCCAAGCTCTCGTTTTAATCTGGCTTTTATTTTTTTGTAATGTTTACAGCCTTTGTCTTTATGTTTATAGCATTGGTTTTTCGTCAGCCCTGGTTTTTATCTCATCTTACTTTATTTTATTCTGGTGACTTTTTTTTAATGATTTTTTTATTTTTATTTGATCAGTGTTAAAGACATCATTTTTGTGTTTTTTTTTATTACATTATTTACATTGTGTTTATTTAATTTTACTCTGTGTACATTTATTTATTGACATATTTTTAATTTTGAGCAATGTTGCAGCCTTAGTTTGTATTTATTTTATTTTTTTACATAATTTTCACCACAGATGTGTATTTTATTTTATCAATTTTACTCTGTTGACTTTTATTTATTGATTTTTTAAAATTTTGAGCGAGATTAAAGACTAAACTTTTAAATTTCAAGTATTGGTTTTTACAATTCACATCCCAGGTGTTTAATTTATTTTATTTTTATTTATATATTTTAATCAATATTACATGCTTAGTTTATGTTATAATCAGATTATTTCCTCCCTGTTGTTGATTTATTTATTTTATTTGCTTTATTCGATTGCCTTTGATTAATTCATTTATTTTTAATTTGGAGTTATGTTGCAGCCTTGGTATTTAATGCTGTTGTTGTTGATGTTTTTTGTTGTTTTACATTATTTGCATCTAAGGTGTTTATTTTATTTTATTCTGTGTACTTTTATTCATTGATTTATTTTTATTTTTATTAATATTAAATGTTTAGTTTTTGTCTTGAAATCAGAACGGCCCCATATTAAATTTCTTTCCTCCCTGGTGTTTATTTTATTTCATTTTGCATTATTCTGCTGCCTTTTATTCATGATGATAAAGCCTTAGTTTTTAAGTTTTACTCATTGTTTTTTTTTACATTATTTTACTCCCTGGTGTTTCTTCATTACCATTATTTCTTTTTCTATTTTATTATTTTTATTGTTGAATATATAGTCTTGTAAAACTTAATTAGGGCCTCGGGGCAATCGCACCGAGCACTGGTCCCATACAGCAATAGCTGTAGGGACCAGTGCGAAGCCCCGAGCACTACTGTTATACTGTGGATTTCTTCTTATTCCTCTTCTGGATGCAATTTCATCCCGCTACTAGTCCTACAACTTGAAGAGTTGCAGGACAAATTATATATCAAAACGTGCGGTTTGATCGGGATCGGTGTGCTATTACTTTTCTCTACAGAATACGAATTTGAAACTGCTCAAAATTTTGCATTGAAATGAATGGGACGGCCGACAAAAAATGAGCGAAAAAGAACAATCATTGGAGATTTTTAAATGTCTACTTCTCCGGTATAATTTCACCTAGAGACTCCATTTAAACTTTAAACAGTAGACAACAATGGCGTAGCCACGGGTGTGCCAGGGTGTGCCGGTGCTACCCACAGAAGCAGCTGGCACACCCAAAAAAATTGCCGTCAGATGATGCATTGCGACACCTGGGCAGGTGTGCACCCATCAGGAGTGATTCTGATTTGCGCTCCTTGTGGATTATGATCCTTGACAGACAGTTGTAAAGTGGGCGTAAGATGATTTCTACGCAAGCCTCGGCATTTATCAATTTGGGCGTGAGCGGAGGGTACGATCAGATCTCACGTCTGCTCTCAGCTCGTGTACGCAAATTTGAGTCAGCGTGAAGTCCACACGTCTGAGTCGGATTGTTGTTCTTTTTCTTTTCTTTTTTTTACTGTGTTTGTCAATTGGTGATTTATGTTGTGTTTTGTTTAAATTAATAAAAAAAAAATTAGGTTTATTTTGCTTAAATGAGCAAAATTATCTGCCAATTGAACAAGAAAATTTGGCTTGTCAAGACTTTCCAAAACAAGTAAAAAATATCTAATATCCTTCTCATGTTTTTCTGAAGCATTTCTAGATATTTCTAGATCTTTTCCTGGATTTTCTAGATTTTTTCTAGGTCAGCGTCTAGATTTTGCTAGATCCTTTTAATTTTTCTAAAAAAGAAATTGATATTCCTAGACTTTTTTCTAGCTTTTTTCCCCTAGTTCTTCTGAGAGCTTTTCTAAATTCTAGATTGAATATTTTTTAGATTTTTCTTGATCCTTCTTTAGATTTTTCTAAAGTACTTCTAGATATTTCTAGATCTTTTTCTGGATTTTCTAGATTTTTTTTCTAGAATCTAGAAATGCTTTAGAAAAATCTAGAGAAAGATCAAGAAAAATCTAGAAAATAATCTAGAAATATCTAAAAAGATTTCAAAAAATTAAAAGGATCTAGAAAAATCTAGAAAATGATCTAGAAATGCTCTGTAAAAACTAGGGAAAAAATCCAGAAAAAGATTTTATTTTAAAATCTAGAATATGATCTAGAAAACAAATATCTAGAAAATCCAGAAAAAGATCTAGAAATATCTAGAAATGCTTTCGAAAAATCTAGAGAAGGATTAATAAAAATCTAGAAAATAATCAAGAAAAATCTAGAAAAGCTCTAGATCTGTAGGGTTTTTTTTCAATCTCACTTTCTAGAGTTTTCTAGATCCTTCTCTAAGTTTTTCGAAAGCTTTTCTAGATATTTCTAGACTTTTTTTCAATTTGTTTCCTAGTTTTTCCTAGAGCTTTTCTAGATTTTTCTTGATCATTTTCTAGATTTTTCTTGATCCTTCTCTAGATTTTTTGAAAGCATTTCTAGATATTTCTAGATCTTTTTCTGGATTTTCTAGATTTATTTTCTAGAGTCTAGAAATGCTTTAGAAAAATCTAGGGAAAGATCAAGAAAAATCTAGAAAATAATCTAGAAATATCTAGAAAGATACTAGTAAGGTGGGGGGGGGGGGGGGGGGGGGGGGGGGGCCTTCAGTGTCGTAAACTCTGAAGGAGAGTCTTCTGAATCGGGTATATATTAGGGCGTGACATTTAAATGACACATTTATCAACAGCCGATCATTTTTTTACGCTGTGATTGGAGAGATACGATCTTTTGATAAATCCCACGTGAACCCTGTCGTAAAACGAAATATACACTCAGATCTGCGCTGGTTTCTACGCTTGCTTGATAAATGAGGGCCACTGTGTTTGGGCAACTCATCAGGCGTAAAGTTGACGGGGGACATCAGTTCTCGTCCCTTATTGAAGTCTTGGATTCATGTGACAAAGTTGTTTTTCCCAACATGAACGGTTTACTGCGTATTCTGTTGTCACTGCCTGTCACAAGTTGCTCTGTGGAGCGCCTGTTTTCGGTTGTGAACAGGATTAAATCAACCAGCAGAGCTACAATGCTCACAGAGAGACTTAACAGCATTTCGTTGCTCATGTTTGAAAAAGAGCTTGCGGAGAGACTGGACTCCGATGAAATAATAAATGCGTTCAAGGCCAAGCCACGCCGTCTCGCCCTGTAAATTCAGAGCACAGGTTAGCGCAATATCGTTGTGTCCTTTACTCTGCTGCTAAGTCCAATGTGTTCAGATGATTAAATAGTGTTTTTGATCACACGTAATGTGGATACGTTATGGCTACGTGCATCAGTATGTGCATGAATGTTATATTTCACTATGTTCATCTCATTGGGCACACAATGTCTGTGTGTGTGTTGTCTTTTTGCGGTGTGCTTTTTGTTATGCTGGGCTTACACCAAACGATTTCCACAGTCCCAGACTAAAAACTGAAAGTCTTTATTAAATCTAGGAGTTTTGTAGAATCTCAGTGTGAGACTAGGCTGTGACTAAAAACTCTAAACACTTCTTCTTTAGATGTGAGCAGGTGTGAGCTGATAGTCTTCCAGGAGTCTTTTCCAAATCTTTTCAAAGTCTTCTGGTGTATAGGTAGCATTGTCGATTTATTTGAGAGCACGTCACAAGTGAATGTTTAGACCTGCTGTAAACTAACTGTTGACTATTACTGAAGAGAATGTGTGGATATGTTGTTGTTGTGTTAATAATGTTGTATTCCAGAGACACATTCTTTTGAATGTTTGTGGAGGTGTTGAAAATAAATTTGGCACACCCAGTTTTGCTGGTGCACACCCAATGTCTTTTTTCTGGCTACGCCAGTGGTAGACACAAGTCTTGTGTATCGGTGTATTAATCCACGTTTCGATAGGTCATATAGTTTTTTATCAATCCCTGTTCAATGACCATGATAATTTTTGGAGAAATTCTGAGATTATAATGGGTGTGTATTGTACGGAATGTTCGTGTCAGAGTGTGTGATGTCATCGCTCAGAGTGTAGAGGGAGAGGTAAAACTGTCAAAAAATAAATTTTAAAACTGCGCTCCAGGCCGCAAATTCCACTCTACAGAAATAATTTATACATAGAAACGTAAGAAAATTTGTCTTCTCACTCACAATCCTCTGGTAAAGCTGTCAGAGTTATAGTTTGGGCGTAAGATGCAGAGATGATCCACCAACACCACCAACAGCCTCATTGGCTCCCATATTAAAAACGCAGTAAGATTTCGGAAAAAGGAAAAAAAAAACAGTTTTTTTAGATCGCTCTAACAATGCTATTTTTTCATTTTTCTTTAAAAAAAACATATGTAGACGTTCAGGAAGAACTCAGGACGCTCAAAGTGAAGTCGGATCAATAATAGGTATTATGGTTTTGCCAAAAATGCTTTCTGTTCGAGACCAGAAATTTCAGTCTGTCCACCTCTGCTGTCAATCTTTCATTAACAGGTGTCAGTTAATTCTGTTGATTGCTTTGATCTGATTGCCTTTGATCTTTGATGTGATTACAGTTACAGATACACACACACACGCGCGTAAGCACGCACACTCCTCACACATGCATACACATGCTTCAAACACACGCACGCACGCACACACACACAGTAACTTTATGTGATTTTAATTACACACACACACACACACACACATTTACATTTACATTTAGCAGACGCTTTTATCCAAATCAACTTACAGGAAGAGTAAAAACAAACAAACACACACACACACACACACACACACACTTTGAGGTTAAAGGGCATAGTTTTAAATCTCTGAAGAATCTCATCATAGTGTACACACACCGGCAGTAGCCCCCGTGGCCCTTTCAAAATTTCCCCAGAGGAAATTTTCTAGTTTATAATTGTTATATTTATTTATTTTGTCGTATGTATTGTTTACGTTATGCTATTTAAAACATTTTGGGCTGCATATTTGTATGAAAGTGCTACATAAATGATAAATAAAGTGGAGTTGAGTTGAGCTCTCATAAACCACGTGAAATGATACTGGTTATGTAAACAGGGACCACATGTGGACCGGGACTCTGGGTTTTACAGATGACTGGTGCACTGGAGCGCTGGCTACTGTTCAACTGCTGATTCAGTCCACATGATAAATAAAGGGGGACAGACCAAGCGGGCCAGAAATAAAGGCAAAGAGAACAGCGTGTTCAGCCCATAAATTTAGTGCACATTAACTCCGATGGGCCAGTGAGCAGCTCAGTGTGTCAGCCAATCAGAGGCAGGTGTATTTATACATACATATTTAGCAAGAGCCTCCGCTAGCTTTGTGTCTGGAGACCCCTCCCTCCACCAGACTGTCTGTGTTTACAGTGGCCAGGATCAGCTGTGCATCAACTCATTGATTGAGCAGCTTGTGTGTGTCTGTGAGAGTGCAGATTTATGTGTGTGTCAGGCTGAGGAAGAGCAGCTGTTCCAGAGTTTCTGAATACCCGGGGGCGGCCTAAGTTCACCGACAGTGTGGCATTTCACAGCCTGGCCGGGGGGCAATGCATGTGTACATGTGTTTCTGCCTATCTGCATTACACATGGGATCTCAGAACTGCAGTATATAGTGAAGCTATTGATGCTTAACGTGCCATCTTTTGTAACACAGATAGCAAGACTTTTTGTTAGGTGAGCTATTAGAGCATCCGTCTTCTGTGTCTCTCATGGCTCTGGAGGGAATCTGAACTTTACAGCATGTTCCACACGCCCAAAGACATCTATACCAAGAAGTTGAATGATTCTTCTTTTGCTAAAAATACAGCAAAAGCTCCACAGAGGGAGAAAAGAAGATAAATAACCGACAGACCTAAGTGGGATTACACTTAAAGTAGAAGCAGTCATGAAGCCCTTTTGAGGGTTCAGTTTGGTTCTACACCAACAGCTCTATTAGCACCCCCTCCCCGCTAATCCCACACCAGTCAGTCACAGCCCCAGTCCACCTCCTGTCCACAAACCATTGTGCTGCATCACTGGAGGGGTGTGGCCAGCCGACATGTCTGACATCTATGTAAAACATGTCGGTGAAGAAAGGGAGTATGAACAAAGGCAGATGAGGGAGAGAAAACCGACTGGAGGGTGCATGCTGGGTTTTAAATGCAGAACCGTATGATTGCTGGAGTGTTCAGGGTGTCTGACTCAGACCTGTGCTGTTGTGTCTCTCTTGGTCATGTGAGGGGGTTGCTTCCCCCTCCCCGTTGACTCCACACGCCTCGCCGGTCCATCATCTGCAGGGCTCTTAATGTCCTCTGGGCCCAGCCTCTTCTCTGGCCTCTCACTCACCACCCTTTTACCCTGGTGAGACAGTTACTCATATTAGGATATCATAACTGAACGTGTGCCAGTCCTAATCATGTCCAAAATGTGTACATGATTAATTTGAGGGTTAAACTTTACTAGAACACTTAGCACTGACACCTGCTCTCTGATTTAGCAGGATTACAGAGTGTACCTCACACAGCTGCCCAGTTCCAGCCCTGCTAGCTTCAGTCTCTTCAGATAGCTACAGTCTGACAGAATAAAAAATCTCAACAATTACTGGACACTTGCCACAATGTGTGGTACAGATAAGCCTAGAAAAATTAATCTTAATGACCTTGGTGATCCCCAAGACTTTGGTTAATGGCCAAATATCTGCAAATCTACCTGCATTCCCATTGCATCAACTGTACTTCCTGTTTAGCACTGATTAGCAAATATTAGCAACACACTAAGCTAAAATGTTGAACATGGTAAATATCACTTAAGAACAGTATTTTATTGTATGCTAATGTTTAGCAAAGTTCTGAGTTGCAAGCTGCACTAACTAAAATTAACTAAAATTATAGTGAAATTGTCCTTAGTTTTTCGTATTTGTCAACTTTTTTCATACATCATCCAGTGTTTCTATTTCTCCACCGCTGAGTGTGTGTATTCCTGTTTTGTGGGCTTCCGGGGAGAATCGCAAATGAAGTCACCGCACTGACACCATATTGGCTGTAAAGAACAACTTCTCAGCTTTCAGAAAACATTGGAATTTTCCCGATAGCGCAAACTCTTTAGTTATTATGGTAAAAGTGTCGGTGCAACACTGTAAACTTTGGATGTTGTGCTTTCACTGTGTGCAAGTGAAAGTCTTCTATTCAACCATGATATTACAAATCACATATTTTTTGTGGTGGCGCTGAAAATGCAGCAGCAGCAGCAGCAGCAGCAGCAGCACACCACCGCAGAATACATGTAGGGGAAACACTGCATAATCCTTTTTGGTTGATATGAAATGTATTTATTTAGCTCCAACTAAATAGCTGCTGGTTAGTGAACATGCAGGGACACATGGTAAATATGTTTACTGAGACTGGGATGTCTACACTCCAACCAAAATAACCTTAACTTTAAAAGGAAACACATAGCCCTTTACAAAAAACTAAAACTAATAAAAAACTAAACTAAAACTAAGCATTTTCAAAAAATTAAAACTAAACTAAAACTAGCAAACTCACTCTAAAAACGAATTAAAACTAACTGAATTTTGAAAACAAAAATTCACAACGAAATTAAAACTAATGAAAAATCCAAAACTATTATAACCTTGCTCAGGGTACACTGATGCAAATGCAGCAACTGCAAATGCATTAACTCTCTCAACTTTCTTTGCAACTTATCATACTTGTTTTCTATGTAAAACCTTTTGGTTGCATGCTTATTACGTTGCTATCATATGGTTTTTGTGTTGTTCTTTAATATTTTTACAGTACAACAGGAGTTTTGGTGTCTCCTATATTTCTGCTCATCACCTGAAGTGGAACTGGACACTGCAGTGTGTATTTACCTTTTTGCCTGCCATGGTGACCGTTAGCTGCTTCCTGTGGGCTCGGCCAGCAGCCTGCAGAGGGCCCTCTCCCCCCTTGTCAGGCCCGGCCTCCTGCTGTCCTTTCCCCGATGGTGAACCACCGCTGAATGGCTTCGTCACCACCACACGACTATCCTGCTCCAAACCAAAGACACGAACATGTTATAAAATATTCATACAGTTTGTAGCATCTTGGTGACATTAGCTAGTCAAGATTTTTTACAGTTCATGAATCCGTCACCTTATATTGAGTAAACTCACACTGGTAGACTTGCTGATTGTGATGGACAGATCCTCAGCTTTGCCCTTGCGGCTCTGCAATGCCATTCCCTCCTCCTCCGCCCTTTTCCTGTCCTCCTCCACCTCCTAAAGGCAACTCAAAGAAAACAACAGGCCAATCAGGAATCCTGAAAGATATGTAGGCTTCCACAGAAAAAAAACAACCTAGAAAGATGACCAGTCACATTTTTTGGACTCTACAGAAGCATCTCGGCGTCAGGAATCCCACTTGGACCATTAGTTTTGGCTCCCCCTTCCTGTCAGAGTTATGACAGTTCTGGACTTTGTTTTGTTTATATCATTTTGTGTTTAAGTCATGTGCCTGGGGCCATGCCCATGTCCTCTTTTGGGTACTTCCTGCCTTTGTTCTTTTCCCATCATTTTCTCTGTTAACCTGTCTCCCATTTTGTGCCACTCAGTTTGAGCATTGAGTCTTTTCAGTTTAATCAGATCGTCACAGTGTGTGTACTGTATGTTGCCTGACCTCCACATGAGTGACACTAGCATTAAGTTTAAGTTTGTATTGGAGAGATCTAAGCTAAAGTTTTTTTCGGTTCTGAATTTGGTTTGAATAAATTTTGATCACTACAAGTTATTCAGATCTGCTCTCGATTCCCAATCTGAGTTCTAATACAAACTTTTGTCCTTACCTTGTGCCTCTTCATGAGCGCTTCATTCTTCCTACGGAGAGCCTCGATCTTCTTGTCCAGCTCCAGGTCCCTCTCATGATCCCTCTTGGGCATCATGTCACTGGGGGTCTGGGAGGAGACACGTCAGATTATTGTTATAATAAAAACTACCATTACATTTCAAAATAAGATCCACTACCCAAGATGCCTGGGTTTAACTTTATTTTAAAAAAACACAGCCAAGAAATGGTGTAAAAGTGGAAAAAGTTGATTTAAAAACAAACTATCTAATGAAATAATGATAAGAAATCTGCATGCCAGCTTGTTGCACATTTCGATAATGCACAGCACAACACACCCTCACACCCACCACAGATGGAGCATTCATTACAAAGCTCACTTACACAGGGAGAATGCATATGCGGAGCATCCTAAACATCCTGATGCGGTCAGCAGGGCATGCCTTCTCCTAACACGATATGAGGCCCCGCACTGAAGAAATCTCCATGTGCTCTCATGAAACAGCAACTAGGTGCGTGGTAACATTTCCAGTGGTGGAATGTAACTAAGTACATTTACTCAAGTACTGCATTTAAATACGCATTTGTGGTATGTGTACTTTACTTGGGTATTTCCATTGATGTAACATTATTTTGGTGCTTTTTCAGTATTTATTCATCTTTTTTATTTACTAAGTACATTTACTCAAGTCCTGCACAATTACACTTTTGAGGCACTTGTACTCTACTTTACAAATTAACATTTTTGCATAAAAAACAAGGTTTTATAGAATGTTATGGTTTGTTATAAATCATGCAACACCATATAGTCCGACAAGAACAGCAGAAATTGTAATTCAATTAACAGTTATGAAATGTAACTACGACATTTACATTTACTCAAGTACTGTATTTAAGTACAATTTTGAGGTACTTGTACTTTACTTGAGTACTTCCATTTTATGCAACTTTATACTTCTACTCCACTACATTTTATAGGCAAATATTGTCTTTACAAACTTAAAATGCTGCTTACATAAATGCATCAATATAAGAAAATCTGAGTGGGTCCATTCTGCATAACGAGTACTTTTATTTTTGGTACTTTATGTACATTTTAATGCTGCTACTTTTGTACTTTTACTTCAGTAAGTTTTGATGCAGGACTTTTAGTTGTAGTGGAGTAATTTCACAGTGTGGTACTACTTTTAGTTAAGTAAAGGATCTGTGTACTGGTTCAACACTGGTGATGAGAAGAAACTAATGTCAAACTTTATTGCAGGAGACATTTACAAATTATGTGCTTCATACTTGTAGCATTCCTGCAAAATGTATATGTGTTTTATAGTGAGTAACTACTAGTTGCAAGCTTAGAATAAACAATAAGGTAAATTAAATAATAATACGGTTGGAAAAAAAAGAAAGAAATGGAGGAGATTAGTGTAATGATGCATGCAATGATTTCTGTGATGTGTGTGAACCAGGAACTATTCTCTGCAGCATGAGGGTTAGCGTGTGCCACTTTTTTTTTTTTTAATCACCAGAGGGATAGGGAAAGTGCATAGCCGGTTTTAAAGGACATTTTGGGAATACACTCATTCACCTTCTTGCCAAGAGTCAGTCAGAGGATTGTTGTTAATTAATATGTCCATAGGTAAATGCCAGGCTCCTGTGTTCCCCAGCTCAATATCCTCCTAGTTTGCAGTGGTGAAAGAAGTATTCAGATCTTTACTTAACTAAAAGTACTAATACCACACTGTGAAATCACTCCACTAATAGGAAAAGTCCTGCATTCAAAACTTAAATTAAAGTATCAGCATCAAAATGTACAGTATCAAAAGTAAAAGTACTCGTTATGCAGAATGACCTGTATGTATAATTTATGCACAGTGCCAGTCAAGAGTCTGGACACACCTTCTCTTCAATGGTTTCTCAAAAACATTCTTTTTTTGTTAGTTTGTTTAACACTTTTCTGTTTATTACATAATTCCATATGTGTTCCATCATACTTTTAAGGTCATTAATATAAATCTCCAAAAATAAAGGAAACGCGTTGAATGAGAAGCTGTGTCCAAACTTTTGACTGGTGCTGTACATTAAAGGAATCTCATCAATGCAGGGATACATTTAACTAATTAATATATTGATATGTGGTTTAATTTACAAGAATCTGAATAAATTGATCATGTTTTTCATGTTAAATCTCGACCTGAAAAGTAACTAGAGCTGTTAGCTAAATGTAGTGGAGTAAAAAGTACAATATCTGCCTCTTAAATGTGGTGGAGTAAAGTACAAATGCCTCAAAGTTGTACTTAAGTACAGTACTTGAGTAAATGTAGTTACATTACACCACTGCTAATATGACCTTTCAAAGGATTTTATGCCCTCTGATCAATGTTTTTCCTGAGGTCAGATGTTCAAAGTATGTTTCCCTGGGTCAATATGCAGAAATCACCCTACTGCAGCTAAAAGCCGACTGGTGTTGCACTCTTTGAAACCTGCACCCTCAAATTTGTGGAAAGACCTTTATCTCAGCTTTGACATCTTCACAGTGGCAGAAAAGATTTTTACCATTTAAGCGTATGTTCTTCAGGCTTTTACTTACTGTTGACTTTTTGTTGATCTTTTATTTGTCTGTTTTTCAATTGGAGCAATGCCTACATTTTTATCAGGCGGCAACCTCCGGGTCTGAGCAGTGAGGCTAACCATGTAGTGCCTTTAGCCTGCATTCTACCAAAAATTCCAACAGGGGGCGCTGACAGCAGTTCCAAAAGCATTTTAGTCCTATCTATCTTAATACAAAATGGGTCAACTTCTCACTTGATGTATTACCTCAGAAAAAATTATTTGGTCTCAATCACTAGTAAAAAAATCTTCTTCAAGACAATATGTTATTAATTGTGTAAATAATGGTCCAATTTGGGAGAAAATAGATGATAAAGAATTGTATGATTTGGGGCGTGCCTACCTTGGATTGAAAGATGGACAACAAGGCGAGCCGTCATCAGGAGAGAAGAAAAGCAACGTGTATCCACGGCACTTTATAGTTTAAACAACCATGAACTTATTGCCGTTTTCTGTGTTTTCATCTGGTTTTGTTTCATAACTTTGCATTTTCACACTGTATTTTCACTTAATGACACTTTATTTGAACATCTTGATCAGCTTTTGGTTGTACTAATAGACACTCGCTGTTAATTTTTCAGGTAAGTAACATACAGTTTGTTTTTGTTTTTTGCTAGCCAAAATTAACATCATCACATTAATGCTACAGTTAATGTTGACGACATGAATTGGCAGCGACTTCGCAGCCAAGTGCAGTCCGGTGCCAGTGTAGATGGCGAGTAGTAAATTCAACAAAACTATTGCAAGCCACTGAAGCGAAATTTTGAAATGTTGCATGAAATAAAATGTGAATTAGGGACGTTTCCATCAACTGATTCAGAGCGAATAAACAAAGCTGCATAAACTTTCTTTGGTCAGAAGATGGCAGTGCTGTAGGCTAATCCGACAGTAAACAGGAAAAAAGTGAGAAAACAACAACAAAAAGGAGGTTGCTAATTGAGAGAAAATGGAGAGAAGTCCTAAGGAATTGGATTCAACTAGGCAACTTATAATCGTTCTTTTTAGTGAGTGGAAACAGCTGATCAGTAACGGGAGTTAAGCGTTTGAATACGTCAGAACTTTCCATCTCCCGTTTAATGCATTAACTTTTTTTTTTTTTTTTTAAACACACCTCAAGTGAGCTTAAAAACTTTAACAGGCAATTAGGAAAATTATATCAAATTGTGGTGTTTCCATCAAGCTTTTCTCATGCCAAGCTTCAAATGTGCAGAGAAGTTAATATATGGATACACGACTACTGAGTTTTCATTCAGCACAAAGGACACCAGCACCCAATGAACAACCATTGTGGGAAAAGTCTCGATTAAGTCAGTTAAAACAAATGTTTCCCATTTTGAAACAATGCTGGCATCACTGACTGTTGATATTCACAGCAGAGGGAGAAGTGACAATGAAAAGTTGCCACCGCTGTTTGTTGAAACTGTGAAAACACATAATTCATTTTAAAGTATTCCATTCTCCACACTCTGTATGAATTATTTTGAGGGGTCAGACCTTCCTGGTAGAGACAGGAAGTGCATGCCCCACAACAAGAGATTGGAGGCTGTTTCTATGTGATATTACTAGCACAGAATGATGACTCACAGCTAGTGAGTGCACAAAGACCATCACATTGAGACTGCAAGAAATACTTTATGCTGCTTTTTTTTCATCTACGCCACAGTTACGCCTGCAAAGAATAGCTGCCACTGAGTTGTTGCAAGGTGTCAGCAAAGACTATAAGTAAAATAACAAAAAACTGCACATCCTGGATGTGTCAAACCTGCAGATACAGCATGAGAAAAGTTGGGACTCACTCAGAGAGGCAGCGGACTGGAAAGTGGTTACCTCACAGCTTCTAGTTGTCAGGGTATCCAAACACAACAGACCATGAGGACATACCACCAAGAATAGGCGCAAGGGAGAGACACGCTGTCGAATGTGAATCTCAGCGAGGCCAATGGCGGAGGCTGAGGTGAACACCGGCCTCCACAGACCAAAGTGGGGGGACTCTGCATGGGGACGATACCCCTCTGGGTTTAGGCTGTGATTGTGCAGCACACACACACACAACACCACAACACCACCACCACCACCACCACAAAAACACACAGAGACGCTGTGGGTCTGCCAGTGGACAGCACCCATGCCTGGGCAGGCTGGCAAAAAAGGAAGGGGGGGGGGGGTTGCAGAGATAAAGCTGCCAAGGCTTTCTCCCTACCCAGCGTTCCTGCCACCTACAGGAGCTCCAACATGAGAGAGAAAGATCCAGAGACATAACTGAAGCACTGCATGTAGCGAGAGCTAAATCTGCGACAGAGCAGGAGAGGCAGAGGGGGAACCTAACACCAGAAAGAGAGAGAGAGAGCTGGAGAGTGTGGGATGAGGGAGAGGGGAAGGGCAGAGAAGGCACTCACGGGTCTTTCCATGTCAGCGGTGAGAGCTGGGCTGGGTCCAGGCGCGAGGCAGCCGAGGCGGCAGAGAGGGCTGCCTGGAGTCGACGATCATGCCTCGATTACAATGAGCCAAGTTGGGCAAGCAGCCAAGGCGTCTAACAAATGCACAGAGCTCCCCTGTTAACGGATTTCACAGCAGCCATCCGCTTGTCCCCCTCTCTCTCTCTCTCTCTCTCTCTCTCTCTCTCACCCTCCTGCACATATGCTCTCTCACTCCCTCACCCTCTCTAAAGCACTTGCTCTTTCCCCTCCTCACTTATCCTCGAAGCTCATAGCATGCTAGATAAATCCCCACACCCTCCCCTCATGCACACACTCTGAATGTGAAAGTAAAGTGGCACTGTTGCTTAATAAAAAATAAAAAAAATATTTTTCTGTGTATGTACATAGGTGTCATCATAACCTTGGTAGCCAAAGCTAAAATATACTCTCACTTGTATGTTTTTGTTTTTATTTTTGTTATTAAAAATGAATTATATATTATATATCCATCTAACTCTCTATCTATTCATCTTTCTTATCTAAAGTAATGGGCTTATAGATATTTAAGGAGTTGGTGGGTTCGTTTTTTTAATTTTTAGCCCTTGTGTCCTGAACAAATGACCAAGCTGGAAAAAAGAGGAATAAACCTAGAAATAAAAAAAAAATGTTATGTCATACTTCATGATGGGGCCTTATTTACATGTTAACATGGCACTATATAAATCTGGAATCATAAATGAGATGCATGTGTTGTTTTTGTTCCCACTGTGCTTTCAGCAGCTGCGTCTCCAGACTACATGTTTGGAGCACTAAAGAAGCTTCCTAAAGACTGGAGGTGGAGGAGGGGGGGATGCCTTCCGAATTTCCCACAATTCTTCATGCACGGCATGCTGCCTTTGCCAAAGCCAAGAGCTAATGACATGCAGCAGACAGGCAGCCTGCCTTGTAGACAAATGCCACCGGTGTCTCAAGGAGAGAAGCAGCAGCAGTGAAGTCAGTCACTTGAGGCTCAAAGTCATCAGCATTATGGAAACAAACACATCTTTGAAAGTTGCCAGTCTGAGCTACATTTTTAGCAAAACCCACATAGCTTACATTCTACACGGATCAGTCCCGCTAATGAGCAAAAACCTCTTTACAAAATCTTTTAGCCTGCAAGTATTTGAGTTATTTTAGAATGAATGTTGGAAATGTCTTGAAAAGAAAGTTTGTGTTTGATGCTAATACCTGGAAATTAAGTCAAGTCAAGTCAATTTTATTTATATAGCCCAAAATCAATAATCACAGATTTGCATCAAAGTGCTTTACAGACTGTACATGGTACGACACAAGTAATGAGTTTCAGAGATGTTCGGGTCCCTGCACAATCACTTCAGTTTTATCTGAGTTTAGCATTAGGAAGTTGTGGACCATCCAGGTTTTTATGTCCTTAGGGCTGCATGAAGTTTGGCTAGCTGATCAGTTTCAACCAGCTTGATTGATATATATATGAGTGTCATCAGCATAACAATGAAAGTTTATCAAATGTTTTCTAATGATATTTCCTAGAGGTAGCATATAAAGGGTGAATAAATTTTGGTCCAAGCACAGAACCCTGTGGAACACCGTGGTTAACATCAGTGTGCACAGAGGATTCATTGTTCACATGAACAAACTGGGAACGGTCTGATAAGTACGATTTAAACCAGAACCCAGTGCTGTTCCTCTAATGCCAATTACATGTTCCAGTCTCTGTAATAGGATACAGTGGTCAATTGGATCAAATGCAGCATTCAGATCTAGCAAGACAAGGACAGAGACAAGTCCTTTGTCCAAAGAAATTAAAAGATAATTTGTAATTTTTACCAGTGCTGTTTCTGTGCTATGATGAGTTCTAAATCCTTACTGAAAGTCCTCATATAAACTATTGTATTGAAGAAAATCACAAAGCTGATTGGCGACTGCTTTCTCCAGGATCTTAGAGAGGAAGGGGAGGTTAGATATTGTTCTATAGTTTCCTAAAATGCCAGGACCTAGATTTACCTTTTTAAGAAGAGATTTAATTACAGCTACTTTAAAGGATTGTGGCACATAGCCTGTAAATAATGACAGTTTGATTGCATCTTAGAAAGAAGTACCATTTAAAGGTTGAGCCTCTTTAAGCAGCCTTGTTGGGATGGGATCTAAGAGACAATTTAACGGTTTAGATAAAGAAATCATTGAGGTCAGTTGTTGGAAATTGATAGGAGCAAAGCAATCTAAATATATATCAGGGTTTGAACCTGTTTCTCAGGCTCCTGGGTTTAAAGATGCCTCAGTGCCAGTTAATGGCAGGAGGTAGTGAATTTTATCTCTAATAGTTATAATTTTCTTGTTGAAAAAGCTCATAAAATCAAAGTGAGGGCAATAGGAATACATGGTTCAATAGAGCTTGGACTCTCTGTCAGCCTGGCTACAGTGCTGAAAAGAAATATTGGGTTGTTCTTATTTTTCTCAATTAATTATTAATAATAGGCTGATCTGGCTTTACGGAGGGGTTTCTTATATGTTTTAAGACTGTCCTGCCAGGTTAGAAGAAATTGATCCAGGTTTGTTTAATGCCATTTCCTTTCGAGCCTTCATGAAATTTGCTTCAGTTCACGGGTTTGAGAATTGTACCATGGAGTTAACTTTTTCTGTTTTATTATTTTCTTTTTTAGTGGGGCAATAAAGTCTAGCGTCGTTCGCAGCGAATCTGTAGAACTGTCGACAAAATTATCAATTAGGGAGGGACTGAAGTTTAAGTATTCCTCTATTATGTTGGTGCACGACAAAGAGTTAAAGACAGGTGGAATCACTTCCTTGAACTTAGCTCCAGCACTATCAGATAGACATCGAGTGTAGAAACTCTTGCCTATTAGCAAGTAGTAACAGACTACTTCAAAAGTTATTGAATAATGGTCTGATAACACAGGATTCTGTGGAAAAACTATTAAATGTTCAATTTCAATCCCATGCGTCAGCACAAGGTCGAGGGTGTGGTTAAAAGAATGAGTGGTTTCACGAAACTTTCTGATTAAAGCTAATCGAATATAATAAGGAGATAGAAGCAGTACTGAGGCTATCATTATCAACGTCAACATGAATATTAAAATCACCTACAATAATAACCTTATCTGTAATTAGTACTAAACTTGATAAAAACTCAGAGAATTGTGATAAAAATTCTGAATATGGACTGGGAGGGCGGTAAACTATGACAATAGGATTGGCTGTTGGATTTTCCAGGTTGGGTTGAAAAGACTGAGAACAAGGCTTCAAATGATTTGTAGTTTAGTTTATGTTTTGGGGTAATTAGAAGGTTTGACTCATATATAGCTGCAACTCCTCCTCCTCGGCCTGTGCCATGAGTATTACTATGACTGTGAGGAATAGATTCATTGAGGCTAACATATTCTTCATCATGCAGCCAGGTTTCAGTAATACAAAGTAAGTCAATATTTCCATCTGATATTAATTAATTTACTAATAAAGTTTTAGATGATAAGGATCTGATGTTTAAGAGTCCATATTTAATTATTTTGGGGTTTTGTTTAAATGCAGTTGAAGTTTCAATTTTTATCAGGTTATTTTGAATAATTCCTCCTCTGTTAGAACCTGGTTTAAATAACTGAGCTTTGGGAGGACGGGGGACAGACACAATCTCTATGGGGTTTTGGGTGGGTGACTGCTTTAAAGGAAGTGCAGAGAAGTTTTTTACACTGCGACTCTGCCTCCTGGTCTCAACTCTGAGTTGACACGGGTTCGGACCACTAATAAACTTGGTCAGGTTGCTAGATATGAGAGCGGCTCTATCCAATAAGGAATGAAGTCTCCTCCAGAAAGTTTGCCAATGATTATTGCACCAAATGTTGAACTAAGTATTTTAGTTCTAATCTTTGGATAAAATTTATGATCTTCAATTGCAGTTGCAGTATGAGCCCAGTTAAAGTTAAAGATATACCAATAGTTCAGTTTTAATTGTTATGATTTATGGGTCCTACACTGGGAATACTTAACTTGGACTGCTTTTGCAAAATTACATTGTGAATTATTCATTATTAGGGACCGAGCACTGAAGGTGCGAGGACCCTATTGTAATTGGTCCGTTTCTTCTTATTATTATTCATACCAAAAGTAAATCGCTAATTTGGAGCCTTTATCATATTCAAAACCTCACCATTTTGGGAATATACAGTTGAAACCAGAAGTTTACATACACTATATAGACACATATGCTTTTTTTCTCAATGTCTGACATGAAATCAGACAATCACTTTTCCTGTTTTAGGTCCGTAAGGATTACCAAAATGATTTCTATTTGCTAAATGCCAAAATAATGAGAGAAGGATTTTTTTAGACACTTTTTTATTACTTTCTTCAAAGTCAGAAGTTTACATACACTGACATTATTATGCTTTGAAACAATTTGGGAAAGCCCAGATGATGCTGTCATGTCTTTGGAAGCTTCTGATTGGTTTATTGACAACATTTGAGTTAATTCGAGACACACCTGTGGATGTATTTTAAGGCACACCTGAAACACACTGCTTCTTTGTGTAACATCATGGGAAAGTCAAAAGAAATCAACCAAGATATCAGGAAGAGAATTGTGGACTTGCACAAGTCTGGTTCATCCTTGGGTGCAATTTCCAGATGCCTGAAGGTGCCATATTCATTTGTTCATATAATCATACCCAAGTATAAACACCATGGGAATGTCCAGCCATCATACCGCTCAAGAAGGAGATGGGTTCTGTGTCCCAGAGATGAACGTGCTTTGGTCCAAAATGTGCATATCAACCCAAGAACAAAAGCAAAAGACCTTGTGAAGATGCTGGCTGAAGCTGGTAAGAGTGTGTCATTATCCAGAGTGAAATGAGTACTGTACCAACATGGGCTGAAAGGCCACTCTGCCAGGAAGAAGACATTACTACAAAAGAAACATAAAAAAAGACAGCTTACAGTTTTGTCAGACCAAAAATTAAGGTCTTTGTCCCTGTGTGCATTTGCAAACTGTAATCTGTCGTTTTATTAATTTCTGACTTCTCAGAGAAGGCCAGTGAGCTGGCTCAAATCTGGCTATAAAAAGGTCAATTCAGAGTTGAACACGATATATTTCTATGCTGGCGTACACAGTCTGGCCTTAGTTTTCGGTAAGAAAAACTGCAGCTACTTCAGAGAGTTTTTATCCTCTTTATTTACTGCACATGGGAACAAAGTACAGCAAGTAATGTCGTGAGGTTTTACAAAACGAAACTGTGTGCTTGATCACTGACGAGGAACAGCAGTAACAGCGGCGAACTTAACTTGTAACTTTTTTCGGAACTGTTCGTGTTCATCCGGGTCTACTCGGGACCACTCGGCTCCCTCCAGTGACATTCGGCGACTTCCTGAACAAGGCAGAGCAGGGAGTGGTCCGAGTAGACCCGGATTTGCACAGCCGCCCCCAAGATCACCTGGTGAATTTGCAGTACCACAAAGGTCCCTGCTGAACTGTAAGAGTCGTCTCAATCCTTTGGCATTCCTGGCACTGGGATGAGTTTCGCCACTGGCCCAGTGTATGTTGACCCTTTAATGTTCACCTCAGCTGTGCGTATCGGGCCGTCATCACTGGGGATCACTTTGGTGACTGGTCCAACTGGCCACAGTGCTCTTGGCAGCTGTGGGTCAATGATCATGACCACCTGATCTGGAGTAAGGTCCACTGTAGAGCTATGCCACTTCAGACGATGTTGACGGTTGGGGAGATAGTTCTTGGTGAACTGGAGCCAAAAGTGATCTGCCAGCACCTGGCTGTGTTTCCAGCAGCGACGTCCAAGCAGGTCACTGTTGTGACACATAGCTTGTGGTAGTGATGCATCCCGCCGCCCCATGAGTAGGAGATTTGGTGTTATGGGGTCGGGATCTGCGATGTCTGATGTAGCATAGCCAAGGGGCTTTGAGTTGAGAATCCCCTCAACTTCTATCAGGACCGTCATGAGGACTTCTTCTGGGAGCACTTGGTCTGTCAGGACTACTTGCAGGGAAGCTTTAACAGATTTGATCTCTCGCTCCCAAACACCACCGAAATGAGGTGCAAGTGGTGGATTAAATCTGAAGCTGATGCTCTGCTCAGCAAACTGGTCCTTTAATGATGGCTCAAGTGAAGCAAATGCCTCTTGCAGCTCTCTTTCTCCTCCCCAGAAGTTAGTGCCTCGGTCACAGAGGATCTCAAATGGCTTCTCTCTTCTTGCCATGAAGCGTCGTAAGGAGAGCAAAAGGAGTCAGTTTCCATGCTGCACAAAAGGTCCAGATGCACACCGAGTGGTGAGGCATTTAAAGATAATACCCCACCTCTTCTTGTGTCTGCAGCCTATTTTGATAGTGTACGGGCCAAAACAATCTACTCCAGTAGACCAGTATGGTGGTTGGTTGATACGCAACCGTGCAGCTGGCAAGTCGGCCATCTGAGGAATGACAGGCTTGCTGCGCCATTTGCGGAACTCTGTGCAGCTACACTGATGTTTCTTGATAGTTTGACGTCCACAAATGATCCAGTATGTCCTCCTTATTTCTGAAAATACACGATCAGGACCTGCATGATGTAACCGGTTGTCATAGTCCTGTATAAGCAACTTTGTGATGTGGTGGTTTGGTGCCAGGATGATAGGATGAATGGCATCGTCTTCAAGATTCTCTGCCTTATCAGCTCCACATCTTTGTCGTAGACAGGAGATAGAGACAGCAAGCTGCTATTAGAGCTGAGAGGTTTACTTGTTTGCAGTGCAGTAAACTCCTCTGGGAAACTCTCCTGTTGTGCTCTCTTCAAGATGACAACTTCTGTATTGACTCTGTCGGCTGCAGTCATGGGAGGAGCAGCCGCCCCGTGTAGAGAATGGAATGTGGAATCAACCAGCTCTGACCATGATTTCACTATAGTTACATCTGGGACTGGAAGGCAGCCTACTGTGATGTTGCCACAGAATATGATATCACAGGTTTCTTTAGCTGGTGTAGGTGTGGAACTTACAGCTGGGTTAGTTGGCCACTCGGCTGGAGGCTGGTGGAGGAACGTCGGGCCACATGTCCAGCGGTTGTGCTTTCCTAGATCCACCAGAGATTTCCCACGGGTGATATCATTAGCAGGATTCTCTTCTGAGGGAACATATCTCCAGTTGTCTGTTCCAACCAGCTCTTGAATCTCTGCTATCCGTGTCCCCACAAGCACCTTGTACTGCTGTGATTCGAACTGGATCCAGTGCAGAACAGTCATGGAAACTGTCCACGCTGTCGTTTCCTTTACTGGCAGAGTGAGCTCTGTGTGCAGGACCTTGGCTAATTGTGCACCTGACAGGGCCGCACACAGCTCTAGGCGGGGAATTGACACTTGTTTCTTCGGTGCTACACAAGACCTTGTCATCAAAAATGGCACTTGTACTTTTCTGTCACTGTCTTCGACCCTCATGCATGCTACAGCGCCATAAGCTTTCTCTGAGGCGTCACAGAAGATGTGTAGTTCAACAGGAGTGTCCTTAGGAACATTAGCAGTGTAACAACGTGGCAGTGTGATGTGTTGAAGTTGTGGGAGCTCGCTCTCCCATGCTTGCCATACAGGGAGGAGACTGTCCACAATGGGTTCATCCCATCCTCTCTCTTTTCTCCACAAGGCTTGAACCAGGACCTTGGCACGTGTAGTATATGGTATAATGTAGCCCAGAGGGTCGTATTGACTGGCTAGAACCCGATATACATATCTCATGGTCGGTTCAGTTACTGGGATGGTTCTGTGTTTGTAGCCAAGAGCGTCAGGTTTGCAGCGCCACAGGAGACCGAGTGTTGACTCCTGTGGGTCGGTCTTATTTGCAGTCAGCCATAACTCACATTCTGCTGATTTGAAGGTATGGACGACTTCAGAAGGTAGATGGCCAATAACCTCAGGCATGTTGCTGGACCACTGTCATATCAAATCCCCCGCTGGCAAGGAGAGCTCTTAACTTGTCAATGAGCTGCCTGGCTTGATCCTGAGATTGCAGGGACTGGAGACAATTGTCGACATAAAATGCTTGCAGAACAGATTGGACCACATCTTCATTGCCCTCACTGTGTTCTTGTACGTGACGCTGCAAAGCATAGGTTGTGCAGCATGGGCTGCAGGTTGTCCCAAATGGCAAAACACGCCATTCATAGACATCTGGGAGGCGCTCTCTCTCACCATCACGCCACAAGAAGCAGAGGAGTGGTCGATCTTCAGAGAGGAGCCGCACCTGATGAAATATGCCACGAATATCTCCACTGATGGCCACAGCATGTTCTCTGAACCTCAGTAGCACACCGATTAGTGGTGAACTCAAGGTAGGACCAGTAAGCGGGTTGCTATTGAGGCAGGCTTGTTGATAGTTGAATGAGCAGTTAAAGACAACTATCATAATTGTAAAGTCAGAAAAAAGATGGTGAGGGAGGAACCATGACTCCTCTGACCTGCTCACTTCATCAGCGTTGATCTTGACAGCATAGCCAGCTTTCTCCAATTTATGTATCTCCTCTTTGTACATTGCAGATTGTTCAGGGTTGGTAACAAGGAGGCGCTCTGTTGCTCTGAGGAGAGCCATCACTGCTGTGATTGGAGCATGGAGCGTGGGTGCATTTGATTTATGCAACAATGGAGTAGCATAACGAGCCACACTGTCGACTGTGACTCTGATGGTCTTCTGCTCCAGTTGTTCCATGGCTGCTTTATCATTATCAGAGCGAATCACCTCCTCACTGTTTCTTAATGGCAATGTGTCTAGCTTTCAGAGTCTTTCAACATTTTGATGTAGCTCTTCGGAAGGGGAGAGGAATGAAGAATGGAGACAGCTGTTCTCATCTGAAGAATGTTGTAGGAAGGTAGCAGGTCCCTGCACAGCCCATCCCAGAGCTTTGCACACAGCTACAGGTCCACCAATTGGGCCAGACTGGACTGGGGATATTGGTGTTATCAGGTGAGGGTTGTCAGAACCGATGAGTAGCATAGGCTTGACTCTACTGTAGGAGTGCAGTGGAATGTCTCTCAGGTGTCTTTGAAATAACCACATTAACTCTTATTTTACACACTTCTGTGTGGATACCTGATAAACAAGGAAACACTCAGAACTTTTTTAAGAACGGAAATCTGAACAGTTTCAAGAGCAATTATGGAGAAAAGTCATATTTTAAGCTCTATCGACTATGTTTACATGCATGTACAAAAACACATTGTTGAAAAACACAAGTTAAAGTTTAACGTTAAAGCAACGTTTGGGTTCCAGGTCATGACACATTATTCTGTCTGTATGCACTGTTGTATTCTGGATAATGGAGTTCAGGTTTACCTTAGTAAGTAAGTAAAGTAAGTAAAGTTTATTTATAGAGCACTTTTCACAAATAAAAACACAAAGTGCTTTACAGAAGATAAAAAGAGAGAAATAAGATAGGGGAACATAAGACAATTATAGCACAGCTAAAACACAATTTAAACACAATTAAAACACAATGAAACATAAAAAAATATAAAATAATATGTACAATGCATGGTGGTCATCCAAATGCCTGTCTAAAAAGATAGGTCTTAAGGTGGTTTTTAAAAGAGTCCTCAGAAATAGCAGACCGTAGGGGGAGAGGCAGAGTTTCGGTGCCACATATTCAAATGAGTGATCACCACGTGTTTTCAAATGGGTACGTTGAACAGATGGAAGATGTAATGTGTTTGACCTAAGATAACAGATATGGGTGAAGTAGTTGAACTGAATCCTGTATGCAACAGGGAGCCAGTGAAGAGATTTCAGGACAGGGGTGATGTGGGAGCGTTTGTTTGAACCACTGAGTAATCTTGCGGTGGCATTCTGAATTGACTGAAGGCGGTCAAGAGTGGACATACTTAGTGAGGAGAAAAGTGAATCACAGAAATCAATATGAGATGAGATAAATGCATGTATGAGCATCTCAAGTTCAGCATTTGAAACTACAGATCTCAGTTTACTGATGTTTCTAAGATGGAAAAAGCAAGATCTGGTCAACTGTTTTATATGTTTGTCAAACAATGTAGACTGATCAAAAAACACCCCTAAGATATGGAGGTTAGAGCAGACAGCAGAAGACGGAGGCCCAAGGGATTGAACAATTTTGGGGGTGTCTGTAGCAACAACCAAAACCTTAGTTTTATTGTCATTCAGCTGTATGAAATTCTCTTCCAACCAATTTCAAATAGCCCTTACACAGTCGAGAAGCCTCAACAACTTAAAAGCATCATTAGGTTTGAAAGAGAAGTGGAGCTGGATGTCATCCACTGGTAGATGGTATGCAATATTATGTCTTTTAATGATCTGATGATCTTGTCACTAGAAGGTTTCCAGTCGGAGTCCAGTTATTAAACTCTTTAAAGTCAGTGGTAATAATACGGTAATATCAGGTTGTATACAGATATTTCAGAGTAAAATTTGAGCACTATCAAGATCCAAAAAACAGCAACGTCTAGATTCTCAAAGCTTTCATCCTCACAGAAATCTAAGCTCCAAGAAACCAACTGATGATAGGATCATTTCAAACAGTCAAACATTTCAGTGAATATGAAATTTTGAATTATCTTTAAAATCAAACATTTTTGAGGATCAAATTCAAACATAAACCTCAGCTTGAAAACACTTGAAATGAAACATTTCCCTAAATTTGTATAAACCCTTCAGTGTCTTCAGTCATAAAAAAAACACAATCTTCAAATATTTCACATCAAATGTTCATGTTGTTATGCAATATCTGAAATATGAGTTCATCACAATATGATTCATTACAATATGATAAATAATTATATGTAATTATGGCCTGGCCCTATATCATAGCTTAGAAAAACAACAACACAAACAGTGCCCTGAGCCTGAACACTGCAGGAGCTCAGCATTCCTTCTCTGGGACTCAGCAGCTGACAAACTGCCTCAGAAAGGTAAGGTTGAGAAGCAGCTCTCAGCCTCAGCCGTGGTAATGTGCTGATGACAGTCTCTGGAGAGATTATTGTCCATGAACATCTGAAATCACCACGCCAGGCTTTGAACTCTTCCTCTGAGCTCTGTCTTCAGCCTTCAGGGTGTTTGCTTACTGCATGTGCAGGAAATGTACAAGCTGTATGGCCCAGTATGGTATCAGAGACCTGCAGAGAAAAGGAGACATGACAAAATGTTTATTTCACCTCCATCACCTGAAGTTACCAACATTTCTAAATATGGAACTATTAAAAAGACATTAATGGCCACTTACATTCTCTGTAGTCATAAGAGCAGAAATATGAGCCAGCAGAGATCCAGTATTTAATCTCAGCCAAGGAGCAGGTAGAGAATGTATGGGAACCTTCCTCTGTGTCCTATTCTTTTACATTTCTCGAGTCTTAGTTGTGGAAGAACACAAGAGAAGTACATTAGTTAGAAATTAGACATGCATTTAAATTATTATATATTCTAAGACTTTTAATACATTTGTTAGGTTACAATATTCATCTATTAATCTATGAACTATTGTACATTTTACAATGAAAAGACTAAATAAATAAATGCTATTTTCAATATCATGACAATTTAAACAGTGAAAGGCTCAAAGTTGTGAGACCAAACCGGACGACGGTGTCAGCGCCCCCCTGCTGGAGTCTCTGCTTAATGTTTCTCTGTTCAGACCGTCAGCGCCCCCTGCTGGAGTCTCTGCTTAATGTTTCTCTGTTCAGACCGTCAGCGCCCCCTGCTGGAGTCTGTGGTTAGTGCAGCTGAAGGTTTCTCTGCTTGAGTCTGTGTTAAATGTTTCTCTGTTCAATCTGTCAGCGCCCCCTGCTGGAGTCTGTGGTTAGTGCAGCTAAAGGTTTCTCTGCTTGAGTCTGTGGTAAATGTTTTTCTGTTCAATCTGTCAGCGCCCCCTGCTGGAGTCTGTGGTTAATGCAGCTGAAGGTTTCTCTGCTGGAGTCTGTGGTAAATGCAGCTGAAGGTTTCTCTGCTGGAGTCTGTGGTAAATGCAGCTGAAGGTTCCTCTGCTAAAGTCTGTGGTTAGTGTTTCTCTGCTCAGACCGGAGCTTCCTCCTGACATAGCGCCACAGACTCCTGGGGGGAAATGTTTCTGCTGCCATCTCCTGGAAAAAATATGAATATGCGAATGCTCAAGATTGTTCATGTATTAAGTTAAAAAAAATGTCTTCAGTTATCATACATCTGATATAAGTAAAAAGAATCTAATGCTAAATACATGAGGACACATTCATAGTTTTTACTTAAAACACTTAATGTTTTCTAATAACTAGTTTCACCAAATCAATTTTCATTTTAAACTGTTTGGTCACAGATCAAATTTTAATACTAGTTCAGCTTCTCGTATCTTCATTTCAAGCTTTTCATTTTAGTTCCCAATATATATTTCACCGACACAAAGTAGGTGAAAAGCTGATAAACATCCTTCCTTAGAGGTTTAAACACAGACCCACACACATTCTTTCAGGGGAAAAAGGAGAAGGAGACAGACTCAGAGATGGTACGAACGTAAAGGTTTTCATTGCATATGTCTTGGTCGCAAACAGTTAATTAAAACTAGAAAATTTCCTCTGGGGAAATTCTGAAAGGGCCACGGGGGCTACTGCCAGTGTGTGTACACTATGATGAGACTCTTCAGAGATTTCAAACTATGCCCTTTAACCTCAAAATATGTGTGTGTGTGTGTGTGTTTGAAGCATGTGTTTGCATGTGTGAGGAGTGTGCGTGCTTACACGCATGTGTGTGTGTGTGTATCTGTAACTGTAATCACATCAAAGATCAAAGGCAATCAGCAGAATTAACTGACACCACCTGTTAATGAAAGAGTGGCAGCAGCCAGAGGTGGACTGGAATTTCTGGCCTCAAACAGAAAGCATTTTTGGCAAAACCATAATACCTATCATTGATCCGACTTCACTTTGAGCGTCCCGAGTTCTTCCTGAATGTCTACATATGGTTTTTTTTAAGAAAAATGAAAAAATAGCTTTGTTAGAGCGATCTGAAAAACTATTACATCTCCCCTCTTTTAGAAATCTCCCTGCGTTTTTAATATGGGAGCCAATGAAGCTGTTGATGCATGTTGGTGGTGCATCTGTGCGTCCTACGCCCAAACTATAACTCTGACAGCTTTACCAGAGGATTGTGAGTGAGAAGACAAATTTTCCTACGTTTCTATGTATAAATTATTTCTGTAGAGTGGAATTTGCAGCCTGAGCGCAGTTTTCAAATTTATTTTTTGACCGTTTTTTCTCTCCCTCTACACTCTGGCGATGATGTCACACACTGTGGCGGGAACATTCCGTGCAATACACACCCATTATAATCTCAGAATTTCTCCAAAAATGATCATGGTCATTGAACAGGGATTGATAAAAAATGATATGACCCATCGAAACGTGAATTAATACACCGATACACAAGACTTGTGTCTACTGTTTAAAGTTTAAATGGAGTCTGTAGGTGAAATTATGCTGGAGAAGTAGACGTTTAAAAATCTCCAATTATTGTTCTTTTTTGCTCATTTTCGACCGTCCCATTCATTTCAATGCAAAATTTTGGGCAGTTTTTTTGGACTTATGTCGCGAAAAATTCATATTCTGTAGAGAAAAGTAATAGCACATCGATCCTGATCACGTTTTGATACATAATTTGTCCTGCAACTCTTCAAGTTGTAGGACTAGTAGCGGGACGAAATTGCGTCCGGAAGAGGAAGAAGAAAAAATCCACAGTATGGGACCAGTGCTCGGTGCGATTGAAAACTGCGCTCCAGGCCGCAAATTCCACTCTACAGTAATAATTTATACATAGAAACGTAGGAAAATTTGTCTTCTCACTCACAATCCTCTGGTAAAGCTGTCAGAGTTATAGTTTGGGCGTAGGATGCACAGATGCGCCACCAACACGCACCAACAGCCTCATTGGCTCTCATATTAAAAACGCAGGAAGATTTCTGAAAAAGGGAGATGGAACAGTTTTTTTAGATCGCTCTAACAAAGGTATTTTTTTCATTTTTCTGAAAAAAAAACATATGTAGATGTTCAGGAAGAACTCAGGACACTCAAAGTGAAGTCGGATCAATGATAGGTATTATGGTTTTGCCAAAAATGCTTTCTGTTCAAGGCCAGAAATTCCAGTCTGTTCACCTCTGCTGTCACTGTGCCGGAACAGGTGTCAGTTAATTCTGTTGATTGCTTTGATCTGATTGCCTTTGATCTTTGATGTGATTAAAGTTACAGATACACACACACACACACACATGCGCATAAGCGTGCACACTCCTCACACATGATTTTAATTACACACACATACACACACACACAAACTTGCCTTGCCTTTGTGCAGGAGGAGGTGCATCATCCAGCATGGATCTTACTATACGTGCAGCTATCACAGGTATAGCAGCATCATGGCAGTATGGCCAATAACTATCACAATACATTTTTTCCATGTTGATCAATCTTACACACAAATAAATATTACAATATACATAAAACTCTATATTTGAAGTTTGCTTAAAAGTATTATGCTTTGCACTCAATCTGTATAAACCAGGGTTACTATTTTTTTAAATATAGAAGAACAAGTTGACAAACACTGGCTTTTCACGTTAATTTAAAAAGCCCAAACAAGGGTATGAATGATGGCTATATGAGGCAGACCACTAACAATGTTAGATCATTAAGTTTTTATTACATCATAAAACAGTTTTGTTTTCAGAACTATGTTTTCAAAATTATTTTTTTCTCTCTTTTTTGCTTTGCAAACAGGTAACAGCCTAACACAACGGTGACAACGGCGGATAAGCAGGACCGCAACAGTCAATACTGGATGTATTTCAGAATATATGAACCCTAAGCTTGGAAACTGGGTAAAATCAGCCCCAACCAATGCAGGAGTCGTCGTGAAGATAACTCAAACACCCTCACCAGATCATTCTTAACTTAGCCCCGATTCTAACCCTGCATACGTCTCTCTATGCTTTACATAAATTATTAATGATTAATTAACAACCTAACCCTTAACATATAAGAATTATTCTACCCATAAATATTTAAAATAATAATTCCTGGTTTGAAAAGGAGTGCGGATCGAGGAGTATTAGTTAAATGAGCGCCACCCAGTGCCTTGCCTTTAGCTCCCTATCAACTGCCCAGATGACGGACAAATCAGGGGTGTCATCGAGAACAGACCCTGACCCAACCCCAAACACTTACAGTGACAGAACAATGTTAGAACAGTGATGGAACAATGTTAGAACAGTGATGGAACAGTGATGGAACAGTGAGGAACAGTGAGGGAACAGTGATAGAACAATGTTAGAACAGTGACGGAAAAGTGACGGAACAGTGTTAGAACAATGTTAGAACAGTGACAGAACAGTGATAGAACAGTGTTAGAACAATGTTAGAACAGTGACGGAACTGTGTTAGAACAGTGTTAGAACAATGTTAGAACAGTGACGGAACAGTGATGGAACAGTGTTAGAACAATGTTAGAACAGTGACGGAACAGTGATGGAACAGTGTTAGAACAATGTTAGAACAGTGACGGAACAGTGATGGAACAGTGTTAGAACAATGTTAGAACAGTGACGGAACAGCGATGGAACAGTGTTAGAACAATGTTAGAACAGTGACGGAAGAGTGATGGAACAGTGTTAGAACAATGTTAGAAAGGTGATGGAACAGTGTTAGAAATTAGAGATCAGCACGAAAAATAAAAACCTTATAAGTTCAGAACTACAGAAAACTAACGTTTCCTTTTAAATTACAATAAAGTATTCACACCTCAACTAAAAATAAAAAAAAACTGTCATAAATTCAATTATAACATCCCCCCTCTGACCGGACCTTCCCCCCTCTGACGGGACACCCCCCCTCTGACGACACCGTCCCCACTCTGACGGGACATCCCCCCTCCGGACAGTCAATTTCACATCATCAAAGCTAATTAATATTAATAACCTTCATAAGTCTCAAAGTTTTATTCAATTTTGACAAAAAACATTAAAACATTTCCAACAGAAGTGTTAGTGAGAAAGTCAGTGTAACAACAAACTGTTGAGCCCAAAGTGTTTCTTATTATAAAAAAAGTACTTCCTCTGACACAGTGATGATGTCAGAGCGCTGCGGCGTCCGTCTGCTGGAGTGACTCGCTGCTCAGTCGTTGGACAGTTCAAGACAATAAATACAAACTCAAATCTTTCACTTGTTTCAGTTTCAAGTGAACTCAGGAAAATAAAACATTTACATCAAATTAAAGAACAATAAAGTTTGTTCAAACAGTGACTTGTATTGCTGTTTGCTCCTTTAAAAAATCTCTACAGTCTAACATCAAGAATCAAGAATCCAAACGACCGGAATGAAGGAAGAAAACATCTTTAAAAAACAACTCGATAAAAACTTCAGTTTCTACAAAATAACGTAGTTTGTTTAAGACCAGAGAGATTCAAACATAACAATAAAAATGATTAAAGTCCAGAAGAAATCAAGATGGCTTCAGATCCTTCATCTGTGAGGAGGAGGAACAGGAGGAGGAGCAGCATGAGCGAGAGAAGATAGAAAACAGTAAAATTAGGAAAAACAGGAGGAGGTAGACAAGAAAGTAAAGTAGGAAAGAAGATGAAGGAGGAGGAAGACTAAGAGAGGAGGAGGAGCAGGAAGGAGAGAGGAGGAGAGAGAGGAGGAGAGGAGGGAGAGAGGAGGAGAGAGTGGAAAGGGAGGAGAAGAGAGGAGGAGCAGGTCAGTCTGCTGCGCTGTTGGCGCGGCGTTGAACAGCCTGCAGCAGGAGCAGGGAGTACTCCTCCAGGAGCGCCGCCGTCTTCACATCCCCCACGCCGCCCAGCCCCCCCTCCCCTGCAAGTGGCAGACTGTCCAGCTCCGCCCTCATGGCCAGGAACGCCTCTGATAGGACGGCCACCATCTGACGCTGGTCGGGGGCCGAGTCATCGTGAGAGGAGCCACTCACCTGGAGGAGAGAGAGGGGGGGAGAGAGATGGAGAGAGGAGGAGAGACAGGGAGGGAGAGAGAGAGAGAGAGAGGTGAGCAACAGACTGCTGATGTCACAGCTGAGTCTAAGCAGCAGCAGCTGATTGGCGAGGAGTTGTGGCGTGGAGGTTAACGTGCCTCCTGCAGTCTGAGCTAACTGAAAAACTTTTTGCGATTTTTCAACTTTTTGTTAAGTTTATTTCATGCATTAAGTTTTAAATAATTTAGAGAATGTGAAAATATTTTAAAACATAATCTCTGGCAGTATAAGTCACAAATAATATTTAAACACATGACGGCGTGGCTGGTGTCGAGGTTAGCGTTCTTATCTTCATTTCTTCAGGAAACAGAAACAATCAGACACACTGATTCATCTCCTCAGAGTTCATATCTAAGAAATAAAAATATAAAATCGGTGCAGGACTCACCTTCCTGTACAGGTGTGTCGCTCTCTTGAAGCAGCTCTGCAGCTCACTGGTCAGAGCTCTGCAGCTCTCCACACTGATTGGCTGATCTGCTCAGAGAGAAAGAGCAGCAGGTAACAGTTTAACCATCAGGATGCTGAAGGAAGAAAAACAGTTTGTATTATTTGCTATATATATTCATTTTTTGAATTTACTATTTATTGTTACTTTATTCCTGCTTCTTTCTATTTTTGCTGCTGTACTGAAACATTTCTAAAAAAATTATATTTTATCTTATGAAAACTGACGATTCAAACGGACGAGTTCACATTTTATTCTAAAGTGTTCCTGATCTGATGGAGGGAGTGAAGAAGAAAAGAAGAGGAAGAAAGAAGAAGACCGCGTCTCACCCATCGGCACGGAGCAAAAGGAGGAGAGAGGAGAGGGGCGGAGCCAGAGCGACACGCCTTGACGTAGAGATGAAAGGATGAGGGGATGAGGAGGTGGATGAGAGTCCAAACCTGCGTTGTCACTTTGCTCCATGCTGCCACCGCTGCCACCTGCAGCAGTCTGAGGCCCCTCCTCCTGCCGGGGGAGCATCAGGGGGGAGACAGAGACAGGAAGAGGCCTTGAGGAGGAGGCGAGGGAGGCGAGGGAGGGCTTGTCCGGGAGAGGTCTGCTGCTGCCGGGGACCCGGGCCTGCAGCCCACGGGGGGGTGGTGGCGCCTGGTTACCATGGTTGCCCAGAGACGAGGAGGAGCTGACGACAACAGGGGCAACGGTGGGATGAGGGGGCGTGGCTACAGCTGCGACGGAGGGCATCACAGCGACAAGAGGAGGCGGAGCTTCTTTGACCTGAGAGGGGGAGGCAACCGGTGCCGCCGCCGCAGGGTCCTCGCTGGACTCTGGGATGTTGAGGCCGTCGCCCACGGAGATGGAGCGGGACATCTTAGCCATGGAGCTGGCGGTCGGGCTCATGTAGGAGCGGGACGCCGCTGCTGCCGCCGTGAAGGTGGCGGACTTCCTTGTGGTGGAGACGGCAGACGGAGTCATCTCATGATGGGGGGAGGCGGGGCTCGGTCTCTGGGGGGGAGGAGCCGTGGAGGGGGGGCGTCTCGGGGACGAGGGGAGAGTGGTGGGACGCTGCAGGGCGAGGGGCTGCTGAGGGGGGAGGGGGGAGAGCGGGGAGTCACCTGACAGACACAGAGAGAGAAAAGGTTTGATTTACATCCTTCAGGACACGTACCAGACCTAACAGGGTCCTCTCACCTGTCTGAGTCTCACCTGTGTCGGTCAGCAGGTTCTGGACTGACTGAGCCTTCCGAAGTCCGGAGGAGGAGTTCAGGTGAGAGGCGGCAGCTCGGGCTGTCGGGCCTAGGTTCCTCCTGGACTCCATGGTGGTTTGGACCTTCTTCTTCAGTGGGGAGGGCCGGGGAGGCTGCTGGGCCAAGGAGGGCTCCTCCCCTGTCTGGCTCTGGAGCTGATCTGCACCCTGCTGGAATGGGTTCTGGACCTCAAGTTTTTCTGCACCGTGCTGGAACTGGTTCTGGACTTGGAGCTGATAAGCACCGTATTGGAACTGGTTCTGGACCTGGAACTGATCAGCACCCTGCTGGAACAGGTTCTGGATCTGCAGAGGGTGTGTTTGGTCCTGGTTGGTCCTATTCTGGGACTGTGCCTGGTTGTGGAGTGACAAGGTTTGGTTCTGGTTCTGTTTCTGGGTTTGGTCCTGGTTCCATGACACCCTCCTGTCCTGGGTCCGATTCTGGTTCTCCTCCATCAGAGGTCGGACTTCTGAGACCAGAGGAGGGGCCTTCGCCTCCCCTCCTACGCCGTTGGTCCGAGAGGGGAGTGGAGCAACAGTCCGACTGAGGAGGAAAAACAGGAAGATACAACACACACAGACAAGAACCAGAACCAGAAGATTTGCTAGTCCCAGCTTATAGTTCAGAACTGTTCTGGGTCAGAAAGTGATTTTTACCTTCCGGTTGAGTTCTGGGAGAGGAACCTGGAGGAGATGCTGAGACTCTCACTGGAGCTGTGAGACGCTTTGCTCGGACTTCCTGTCAACACAAAGTTTACATGTTTTATTCTTCCAGGTGTAATTTGACCTAGAAGACCCTGGAACACCAGAACCATAGAGTCCTCCTGAGAAAGATCCAAGACACAACTGAAATTATCTGTGAAATCTTGAGACCAAGACAGACAACAAAAGTCTCAGACAAGTCCAACATTGGACACAAGTTGTGACTTTGGGGCTATATTCAATAATCAACACATGAAGTTATTAATCTTCCGACTGAGGCGCTGACCTCGTCTCTCTGCGTCTCATGTAGTACCTGAGCCTGAGAGGTCCGCCAACGTGACAAAGTGCTCCTTCAGGAACGCTTCCTGGTCTGGAGTCTGAGGGACGAACTGAGAGGCCCGGACCTGTCCCCCTTCTCCCCCTCCTGCCCTCTCCTCTTCATCCTCCTCCATCTCCAGCTCAGACAGGTTTCCATCCAAACTGAAAGGCTCTGTGTCTAAGACAGAAGACCAGTTATCTGTCTGTCTGTCTGTCTGTCTGTCTGTCTGTCTGTCTGTCTGTCTGTCTGTCTGTGTCTCACCGTCACCTGCAGGTCTTCCTGGACTGGACAGTCTGGAGTTGAACCCCAGAGAGCAGCCGCTGTCTGGACTGGGTTTGTCCTGACGTCCACCTGCAGCAGGACATGCCTCCTTCACCTGGAACTCACTGACAGGAGGGGGCAGAGTCAGATTGGCCAGGGTTATGAGGTCTTAGGGGACTGGGGTAACAACAGAGTCCAGCTCTGTGCTGACGGTCATACCTTCCCGCCAGGCTAACTCTGTCCTCCCATTGGTCGGGAAACAGCACAGGATCCTCCCTGTCTGGGCTCTGATTGGACAGCTGGATGAAGTCAGGCCTCTGATTGGTCCTCGCATCAGTGTCTTCCATCTGGACAGACAGAGACATCTTAAGCCTGACCAATCTGAGCCGAGGTAGTAACAATTGTGATTACATGTGAACTTCAGGTTCACCTACGAGGCTTTCTACCGTATTTCATGGCCTTCTTCAGAAAGTCAGAACATATGAGCCTTTATAAACAACTTCCTGTCATGTGACTGAAGCTCTCACCCATGCAGCGGTGACCTGCAGACTGATGGAGCTCCCCAGCTCCTGATTGGTCCTGTGAAGCTCCGCCTCAACTGCTGGGCCCCTCCCCCTCAGGCTGCAGGGAGAGGCATTTACATCTGGGGGGCATGTCTTCACCTGGAAGCGCCAGACAAAAAGGTCAGGTCACCGCAGCGTTAATCACTAAATAAGATGTTTTCTGAATGGACTTTGGTTCGGACCTCCTGCTCCACCTGTCCGTCAGGCCGGTACGAGTCCAGCAGCCTCAGGTCCAACATGGACTTCACCATCAGGACACCATCGCTGCCTGTCCTCCTGGACCAACGCCGGCGAGGGAGTCGACCCCCCAACGCCTCCTGAGGGTCAGAAAGAAGCAGCCCTGTACATGTTTTAACATTGTTTTAACGGCAACATGTTTAAACCTTCATGTGCTGTTTTAACAATAATTCAAGAGAACAAATTAGTAACTTAAAATAGTTTTCTTTCTGTGACTCCTGCAGATACATCTGAACTTCTGAGAAGAAATAAAACTAAAAACACTTCATAAAAGCTTTGTTCAGCAGAAACTTTTTACACGTAAGACAGGAAACATATGAAGAGACAAAGAGTCCACTGACCGTGGCATCTCTGTAGTGCTCAGAGTCAAACTGCTCATCACACACGTCTGCAAGAAACAATTTGGTTTGATTATTTATTGATCTATGAACACAAACCAGGTGGTTTTCTAAAGTACTTTAATTCTTGACACATTTGTACTTTTACTTTGTACTTCTTTTAACACACAAACAGTCTCAGATCCACTATGATGAAGAGCTAGAACAATATATTAAATATTAAAATACTGTCACACGAGTTCATGAGTGATAAAAACAGAGTAATATAAGGATAGCAGCCTTTCTGCATGATTAAAAGTTTAAGTTTTAGTTTTATGCTGTAAAAATACTTTTAGTACTGAAGTAAAAGGTCTGAGTGCTTTGTATTTTTTTGGTTTTCATTGATTATTGGCTTGTTGCAGTTTAGTTGATTTAATTCATTTTGTTGCAACTAAACGTAAGTTTAAATTAAATAAACATTATATTCTGTTCTGTCATGTCAATTTTTTTAGTTTGTTTCCTCGTTTATTTAGTAATGATTGTCATTCTTCATTTGGTTTAACCATGGAAACGGACCTGTCTCCTCCTCCAAGCATCCAGCTGTGACATCATACAGACCGCCACGCTCCTCCTCCTCCTCCTCCTCCTCCTCCTCCTTATCACTGTCAGATGACATTGTGACAACACGAGGAGACGGAGCCTCCCTGCTGCAACACACACCGAACACACACACACACACGCACCACACACACACACACACAGACACACACACACACACACAGACAGCAAACACACATGGCTCCATCTTTATCTCACTTTTCATAGATTCCATGAATGGCCAGAATTTGTGACAGAATGCATCCCAGCGTATTTATCAGAGTTACACAGCAACATTTACCTGAGCTTCACCACTTTCTGCTGAGGTGCATTCTGGGAGGTCTGAGTGCTGCTGGGAGGTTGAAGGTCAGCGAGTCGCTGTCGCATCCTGATGGTCAACTCTGGACTGAGCCGCCACACAAAGATGCAGCTGCACACACACACACACACACACACGCACACACACACACACTCAAAATAAGCCATAATATTTAAAAATAAAGGATAATTTTTAAATATTTAGCTGAACAATTAATGTGAATTCAGAGAGGTGAGATGTACCTGTCTCCAGACACTGTGATCAGGTGTCTGCAGTCACTGCTGAACTTCAAACCTGTTACTATCTCTGGGAGACAGACAGGCAGACAGAGTCACAGGTGAGACAGACACACAGGCAGACAGGGAGACAAGTGAGACAGACAGAGAGACAGGTGAGACAGAGACACTGCAAGTATTGAATATTCCCCATTTCCTTTATTACTGTATGTCGTCCAAATAACAAAAAGCCATAGTATAGTATGTTGTTTTTATTTCATAATAAAAGTCATAGTATAGTATGTTGTTTGTATTTCATAATAAAAGTCATAGTATAGTATGTTGTTTGTATTTCATAATAAAAGTCATAGTATAGTATGTTGTTTGAATTTCATAATAAAAGTCATAGTATAGTATGTTGTTTGAATTTCATAATAAAAGTCATAGTATAGTATGTCGTCCACATCTATATTTATGGATAAATAAATAAATATAAACATTGTGTTTTACTGACCGGAGTGTCCAAACATCGTGGCCACACACTCTCCAGAGTAGAAGTCAAAGATACTGATGTTCTTATCTGAACAGGAGGTGGCGATGTAGAGACCCGAAGGGTCGATCTGCACCTGAGGAGGAGGAGCAGGAGGAGGTGCAAGAGGAGGAGGAGCAAGAGGAGGAGAAGTCAGCTCAGACCTGCAGACAACATGCAGCAGCAGTGTGATGCTGACGGAGTGTAAATACCTTGATGAGCGTCCCGTCTTCACCCTGAGAGCCTTTATACATCTTCTTCTGTTTACCATTACTGATGTTAAAGATCCTGCAGAGAGGAGTAGCAGGAGGAGGAGCAGAGAGGAGGATCAGAAGGGGCAGAGAGGAGGAGCAGGAGGAGCAGAGAGGAGGAGGAACACAGAGGAGGAGGATCAGAAGGGGCAGAGAGGAGGAGCAGAATGGAGTAGCAGAGTGGAGGAGCAGAGAGGAGGAGGAACAGAAAGGAGAAGCAGAGGGGAGGAGGCGCAGAGAGGAGGAGCAGGAGAAGGAACAGAGATGATCTTCACCATTTTGAGGTTTAAAAAAAAGGAAACTTGTTCATAAATGTTACAGATTTTATTTGTATTGTTTGTTTGTTTGTGTTTGAGCAGCTGTTCAGTGTGTCGTCGTACTAACTAAACTTGATGTTAAAAACAGGAATAAATCAAAGATCAGCAGCAGCGTAAAGTTTGATGCTTATTATTATTATTTATATAAAACAAACGTAAAGAAAAGAAAACACGAGAGAAGAAGAAGAAGAAGAAGAAAAAGAAGAAGAAGAAGATGAGAACACTGAGGTTAATCCTCCTCCTGCAGAGAGAGAGACAGACAGGTGAGGTACCTAATGCTGCGGTCCTGACAGCCAACCGCTGCGTACTTCCTTGTCGGCTCCACGTCCATATCATAGAGAGTTGTCTTCCTCACAACATGGTGAGTCCGTGAGAATGACAGCACCTCCTCCACCTGAGGAGAGAAGGGGGAGGAGGAGGAGAGAGGAGAGAGAGGAGGAGAAGGAGGAGGACTTGAGTAAATGTTCTTGGTCTCCTGATGAAACATCATCTGTCATATCTGTGACATCACTCAGGTGGTCTCACCTGCTGGGCGGTGCGGAAGTAAACACTCTTGTCGGCTCCACAGCTGATCATCCTCACTTTACCCTCATTGGCTGACAGGAAGGAGAAGATGATGTCAGAGAGGACAAACAGGTCAGGGTCACATGTCAGAGGTCACAGGTCAGGGGAACTCACCCGCGAATCGGACGGCGGTGATGGAGGACGAGTGTTCGTCCAGAGTCTGAACCAGACTGTAGTCTCTGCCCGCATCCAGGATGTGGATCAGACGGTCCCTGCTGGCTGTGGCTAATAACTGGAGACCTGAGAGACAGACAGGCAGGTAGGCAGAGAGACAGACAGGGGGACGGACAGACGGAGAGAGACAGACAGAGAGACAGACAGAGAGAGAGACAGACAGACTGTCAGAAACCGTCTCAGGGAGCTAATCTCCAGTCGTCCTTCCTGTCTGCAGTTCATCGTCACAGACTTGAGTGGTCAAACGATCTCATCCAAGACCATCACCTCATATTGCAGTGTGATATATCACGGCCCCATGTTGCAAGGATCTGTACACAATCCCTGAAGGCTGAAAACATCTCAGTTCTTGCATGGCCAGCATACTCACAAACATGTCACCCATTGAGCATGTTTGGGGTGCTCTGGATCGACGTATACGACATTGTGTTCCAGTTCCTGCCAATATCCAGCAACTTGGCACAGCCATTGGAGATGAGTGGACCAACATTCCACAGGCCACAATCAACAACCTGATCAACTCTATGTGAACTACTAGAGGCCAATGGTGGTCACACCAGATACTGACTGCTGACCCCCCAGAGCCCCCCCAATAAAGCAAAACTGCACATTTTAGAATGGCCTTTTATTGTAGCCAGCCTAAACCTGTGCAATAATCATGCTGTCTAATCAGCATCTTGATATGCCACACCTGTGAGGTGGGATGGAATATCTCAGCTCACTATCACAGATTTAGACAGATTTGTTAACAATATTTGAGAGAAATGGTTATTTTGAGTATATAGAAAAAGTTTACGGCAGTGAGCAACAGGAAGTTGTCACTGCTGTAAAACTGTGTGTGTGTGTGTGTGTGTGTGTGTGTGTTTGTATTTACGATCAGCGTTCCTTTGTGTGTGTTGTTTCCTTGTCGACAGAATGCGTCTTACTGTTGAGTTCACTGCTTCTACTGTTGACCATTAACTGTGTGTCTGTCTGTCTGTCTGTGTGTGTTTGTTTGTGTGTCTGTTTGTTTGTTTGTGTGTGTGTGTGTGTGTGTGTGTGTGTGTGTGTGTGTGTGTTTATTTGTGTGTGTGTGTGTTTGTTTGTTTGTTTGTTTGTTTGTTTGTTTGTTTGTTTGTTTGTTTGTGTGTGTGTGTGTGTGTGTGTGTTTGTTTGTTTGTTTGTTTGTTTGTTTGTTTGTTTGTTTGTTTGTGTGTGTGTGTGTGTGTGTGTGTGTGTGTCTGTGTGTGTTTGTTTGTGTGTGTCTGTGTGTGTGTGTGTGTGTGTGTGTGTGTGTGTGTGTTTGTGCGCGCGCGTGTGTGTGTGTGTAACATTGATTCATCAGACCGCTCTTTCAAACTGTAAATTGTTTTATTTTATGTAAATAAAAAATGTATTACCTATATTATATTAAATACACTTTTACTGTACCCAGATGTAATTAAAGTCATCCTGATTATTCCATATAATAATAATAATAATAATGTTCATAATAATAGTACAAACCGAAATATGACCTGTTGACCCTGAAGCCACAGCAGCATTCCTATTGGTCGACAGTCAGGAGAGAATCAGTTGATCTCTGATTGGCTGACGCACATGTGATGTTACTGAAGCCACAACTGAAGCCCCATCAGAGGTCGCGGCGAGGGCGCCTGGCCCGCGGCCGCCATGCAGCGTGGGAGAAACTGGCAGCACTCTGACCTGCAGGCCTGACTCATCGTCTGTTTATTGTTCGTTTGTGTTTGTTATAGTTTTTGAATTCATATTTTGTTTTTTTTTATTGTTGAATAAGTAATATTGTGTTGTTATATACAGCATTAAATATTATACATATACATTTCGATATTTCCAAGCTGTAGCAGAGAGTCTGACCTGTATCTGGTTTGGAGAACTCGAGGCACAGAATCTCTGAGTCGTGAGCCTGAACATTCATGATCTCCTCCATGCTGTCCAGGTCATGGATCCTACACACACACACACACACACACACACACACACAATATGAGTGTGTGTAGACTTCATGGGTCTTGATATTCTCTACCTGGTCCCCCCCTCACCTGAGGACTCCCATGCGGTCTCCAGAGGCCAGGTGCTGCCCATCAGGACTGACCCTCAGGGTCCTAATGCCCACCCTGCTCTGGTCAGTCTGCGGCCCCTCTGGCCCCGCCTTCTCCCCGTTTCCGCTGGTGACGGTGGCGCTCTCCGGGTCCAGGAGGCCACACACGCTGTCGTCCATGTAAATCACCTTCTGCAGGTCCTGAGGGGTAAGGTGTCACAGGGTGTAAGGTCCGTGGAAAGAGGAAAAGGTGATACAGGTGAACAGGTGATACAGGTGAAAAGGTGACCAGGTGAAAGGTGACCAGGTGATACAGGTGAAAAGGTGACCAGGTGATACAGGTGAAAAGGTGAGCAGGTGATACAGGTGAAAAGGTGAGCAGGTGATACAGGGGGAAAGGTGAGCAGGTGATACAGGTAGAAAGGTGAGCAGGTGATCAGATGAGCAGGTGATACAGGTGAAAAGTTAAGCAGCTGATACAGGTGATACAGGTGAGCAGGTGATACAGGTGGAAAGGTGAGCAGGTGATACAGGTAGAAAGGTGATATATAAAGGTCCTACGTGACTCAGGATGTTCCTGCTGAGCAGTTTGTGGGCGTCGGTGTTCCACAGTCGGATGGTGTTATCTGAGGAGCAGGACAGGAAGGAGCCGGGGGGGAGATGCACCTCTCCTCCTCCTCCTTCTCCTCCTCCTCCCTCTGGGTACACCTGCAGGAGGAGGTGTTTTCAACAAGACAAAGAATTCATCAGTCAGTTTGTTGGTTGGTTAGAGAGTCTCTACCACAGCTTCCATAGACTCCTATGAGAGTCTCAGGACATGGTAAGGTTCAACTGCTGGAACAAAAAGCTTTGGTTTGGTTGAATTTGTGCTGACCTCCAGGCTCCAGACGCAGGCCGAGTGGTAGAGGGCGGAGTACAGCTTCCCAGCCCTGCGGGGGTCTCGCAGGTCCCGGACGTCCCAAACGTAAACGCTGTGGTCGTTGTAGACGCAGGACAGCCAGCGGCTGGCGGGGTCGTAGGTCACCGCCACCGTGTCCGGGTATCGAGCCTTGGGCCGGCCGGAGAACAGCTGACTGAAACACGGAGAGAGTCCACGAGTCAGTTGACTGTCTGACATAATCACACGCTGCTCTGTTTCCATTCCGTTACACCTGTAAGGTGTGTGTGTGTGTGTGTGTGTGTGTGTGGTACCTGGCGTCCACCATGCTGGCGATGTCAGCCCCCAGGCAATGTGGGCGAGGTAGAGTGCACAGGAAGTGCAGGTTGACGGGGCTGAAGGCTCGAACCGTCCCATCAGAACAACCACAGAAGATCAACTCGTCTGTGACGGACAGGCAGGTGGCCTGAGATGCCTGAGGACAGACAGAGAGACAGACAGAGAGACAGACAGGAGAGTCAGGATCAAACACTGTGCTGAGTGATGACGACACTATGGAGGTGAAGATGTTTGTTGGGACTATTTTCAGCGGCGGATGAATCAGGTGAAGACGATTGTGCTGATTGTGTCGGAGCTGCGGATGCTTGATGTCGGTGGAGGTGAGTGATGCGTTCAGGGACCTCTGTGAGTGTGGAGGATCCCTCAGCCAATCAGGTGGAGTGGTTATGAATGATGTTTTGTGAAACCAACCGATGGAGTGAGAGGAGGAAGTGGGCGTGTCTGAATCAGTCAGTTCAGCCAGTGAGGTTAAAGAGAATTTAGTTTTTTTAACAATCCAAATTATTTACTGATCATCAACAAATTATGACAACATCGAGCTCAACTTCAACTAATAACTAACTGTCCTGACCAGGTGAGTTCAACCTGAGCAGGTGAGTTTAACCTGAGCAGGTGAGTTACTGATACCCCTTTTCTACCAAAACAGTTTCGGAGCCGGTGCTGGTTCTGGTTCTCAGTTGCTTCAGTTTGTGAACCAACTCTGAACCTGTTTGATTTCCCCAGAGAGCCTCGTCACCATGTCACTGCTAACATCTGTTTATGTCTCAGTCTACTCAGCCAGTACAATAATATAATAGAATCGCATTTTTATCGCATATAAATATTTGACCTGAGAACAGTGAGAAGTTATTTTTTTCACATGGATTTTTAGTAAACCATTAAGTAATGACTGAAAACATAACCTTAAGCAACAAAAATATTGTTTATTTTTGTTCAAGTCCAACAGACCAGTGCAATTTTTGCCATTAAGTGTAGCAATAGCATATTTAGAAATATAGTACATTTCAGAAATTCAGGTAGCCTATAGGTAGGTAGACCTTCTGTAAACTATAATACTTTGGTTTTTTAAGTAAAACACAATCCACGCTAGCTACCACACTAGCCGCTAGCTGCTATATGTTTTGCATTGAGGTGATACTTGAGGCTCGATGTGCTGCGGTGATATGTGAATTCCTTGTTGCATTGCTTGCACACAACCATGCTCTTAACGACGCTTCCAATTGTTCGTTTTTTGTAACAAAATGTCCATCATCCACAGGGCCAACCAAAGCGGTCTCGTCAGTTTCTTCGTTCATGTTCACTGTGGTTTGTTGATGTCTGAACTCATGAACGCCAGTTGATTAAAATGCGTCAATTGTTTTAACGCGTAGATTTTTGTGTAATTAATTAATCTTAGTTAATGCGTTAAAGTCCCGGCCCTAAATATAATAAAATATAATATATGACCAGCAGACTACATGTCTCTACAACATCTGCTGTTCATCTTCATCACTGTGGACCCAAAACATTCTAATTAACACTGAACTAACATGTTAATGGTGGACTTTGTTGTGAGCTAACGTTAGCACACTAGCGATCGCCGGTTAGTGTTAGCCCGTTAGCTCGCCCGTATCAATCACATTGATGTTAAAGAAATCAAATAAATGAATGATACAGGTTTCAGTTGGTCTCTCTCAACTGCACAGAGTTTGTTAGAGCCCCGCCGCCAGCCCCTGATGTAGCGTTTTTCTGTGGAACCAGTTTTCCCAGCCGGGAGCTGGCTCTTTGGCGATGGAAAACCAAAGAACTGTTCGCAATTCAGCACCAGCCAGGAACCACCTCCAGTGGAAAAACCCTTTGAGTCACAGGCTGAACCGACTGAGTCTGGCTGACTTACAGACGCAGAGTCGACTCTCTGAAGCACAAGAGGAGGAGGAGAGCAAGGAGGAGGAGGAGGAGGAGGAGAGTGAGGAGGCGAGACAGGAGGAGAGAGAGAGGAGGAGGAGAAGAGAGGAGAGAGAAGAGAGAGGAGGAGGAGAGAGAAGTGGAGAGAGAAGAGCAGAGAGAAGTGGAGGAGGAGGAGGAGAGAGATGAGAGAGAAGAGGAGAGAGGAGGAGGAGGAGGAGGAGGAGGAGGAGGAGGAGAGAGAAGCGGAGAGAGGAGGAGGAGGAGCAGGAGGACGAGGAGAAGAGAGAGAAGAGGAGAGAGCAACGAGTGTTAAAGACAGAAAGATTTAAAGTGTTTCTCGTCGGCTCGGGTCAGACACCTGAAATCACACCTGCAGTGATGTCACAGGGTACCTTAGTACACCTGTGACATCACTCCAGCCAGGTGAGAAGAGACACATGTGTTACAGTTATTATATTTATTTACTGTACGCAGAGGAAACTGAAACAGATTAACAGCAGACTGATTCTTATGGAAAGTGCGTGGAGATGTTCTTGTGTCGCTCTGACTCACCCGTAGCTCCACCCACTTGTCGAGGAGCCGGCGGTCGTTGAACTCGCACAGCAGACCGGAGGACGTGATGCAGAAGGTGGAGGCGGCCTGGCGGCCCCGTCCACAAGCCACATCACTGAAGAAATTGTTCCTGAGCTCTCCCAGCAGCCCCGAACGCCCCAGCAGAGGGACAGTAGCGTTCACCTGCAGAGAGGCGAGAGGTCAGCGAACAGCAACAACGAACAGGTATCGGTCACAACAGCTGATCAGCACGAGCACCTTGGAGGTCTTGGCGTGGTCCAGGTACCAGAACTTGACATGGCGGTTTCCAGCAGTCACAAAGTAGGAGCTGTCGTCTGAGAAGGACACAGCGGTCACTTTGCTGGACACCTTATTGGCTGCAACCACCACATTTTTCTGACAGAGGGACAAACAAACAACACAAACATCAGCAGATTAAATCTGGTTTCAAAATAACACTGAAATCATCCCAAAAAATTTGGACAAAACTTCAGCAATAAAAAGTTTAATAAACGTGTGGCCTCGCTGACCTTCCAGTTCCAGACGTTGACCATCATGTCGTGCTGGTAGCCCACGCTGACGATGTATTTCCCGTTAGGTGAAAACGCCACGCAGGCCACGCCGTATTTATGTTCCTGCAGCTCGGCAACCTGCAGACGCTCTGACGCATCCCAGACTCGAACCGCCGGCATGTGGCCACTCTGAACACATTTATGAAAATAATATTCAATCAGATTTCAGCAAGAGCTGAATGATTACCAAAGAAAAGTTACCTGCTAATAACTTTAAATCAATTAACCATCAGCTTCAGCTTTTCCAAACTCAAGTTCAAGAATCTTCCAGGTATTTTCAAGGTGCATTTATTATTTATATAATATTTATATTAGTCAGAAGGGAACCTTCAGGGCTTTCTACGCCTTCAGAGAAGGCCTTAAAAATTCTAAACCAAAAAATATGAGTATTAAATAATATATGTATATCTTTTAGAAAGATTTAATTTGATACAATACATTTAATACATTTTCTCTCATCTATGATCTAAAGTTAAGTTTACCGTCAAGTTCACATCAGCAATGAAAGGGTTACTGTCCTGAAACATGTTATCCAATCAGAATCGTCCGTCCCCATGGAAGCCCAGTTAGCTAGCTCATTAATTGGTTATATAGAGGCATGCGTAAAACAGCAATTATGAACACTTCATGCTGTTTAGTTAATTTTTTTATTTCTTTTGGAATTTTGTGCATATTATGGAGCCGTTTTGGTCCATGTTTGTAAGTCTTTTTCCCCACATGATTATATTTTCTAAAGTTGCAACAAGCGGGGATTGCAAGACGTTGTGTTTATTAGTTTTAAAACATGAAAAATGCAAAAACAGGAGCCGGTTGGACTACTGAAGGCCCAGCTGTAGTGCTCACGGTTCGCCACTGATATTAGTGTTTGTTTATGAACTGGTGTTTGTTTATTATTTTAATCATAAATACAGCCCACAGCTGTAATAATAAATACATGTAAACAAATATTAACTGATGAACTTATTACAATAGTTTTTGTGATTCTGAATAAAGTGAAGTTCATTGTCGGCGTCCCACAGGGTTCTGCTCTCGGTCCTCTTTTATTTACCTCGTAAACAAACTGAACTTATTTGCTGACGATACAGTTTTATACACCACTGCTGATCCTGAACCAACTGATCCTGGTCCTTGACCTGGTCCTTGATCACCTCCTCAGCAGACTCACCTCTCCTGTGACGACATATTTCCCGTCTGGAGAGAACGCCAGCGTGGTGATGGCCTTCCTGCAGAAAAGACACAAAAACTCTTGTGATTGGCTGTCAGATCAGCAGCTCCACCTGGTGGTCACAAGTTAAACTGCTACTATCACTCATGGGGTTGTAGTTGATTAGGACTGATACAATAATAAGTGTTCGATGACACAGAAACTTTAAAGTTTAAACTATTTACATCTTTAAAAATGAGAAAATTATTTAATATTAAACTTAACCCATTTAAGCCTGGAAAGCATTAACGCATTTCTACCATTAAAACCAGGAGTGCTGTTGCGTTATTCTACCATTAAGACCGGGAAAGCGGATACGTCGTTTTGTAATATTTGTAGTTTTTTCCACCTATTTTCGGTCTCTTGGCCAATGAAATGCATCAGAGTACATGCAGGAGTGTCGCAATGCAACATTGGACTTTTCCAGAACTTTGAAATCAATGGCGGAAGACGACTATAGTGGAGGGAGCTCAGAAGTAAGTGACGGAAGCGATCTTGATGAAAACAGCACCAGCGATTTTATTGCTGATCCGGACTTTGAACCCTCAGAACCAATCGACCGGGATTTATGGATGAGGAATATGTTTTTAGACAACATATTTTCACCGAAGAACAGACAGATTTGTGGCCATCTGGAGATAATAACAATAATAATACTAATTGATTGTGATGATGATATAAGAAATCATGACTGTTTATGTCTTATATTACTTTATTTGTCGTTGAGTACCCTGAAAAGTGCAATATACAGTAGATCAAATGTATTTTTATTATTTTTTATGACAGTAGGCTAATGAGAACTATATCTATTTCTTCCAATAGTCATATCATGTTTGCATCTTGATTAGCAAGATGCAAACATGATATGACTATTGGAAGAAATAGATATAGTTAAACTACTACATGTATTAGTATTATGCATAGGATTTTATTCAGTCATCATCACATACAGGTATAAACAGTAGTTTACAGTCCAATGTAATTTCAATATAGATAGTATATTATGCATAGTATTTTTATTCAGGCATCATCACATACAACTGTAAACAGTAGCTTACAGTCATACTAGTGCACTTTATGCTTTACATTTTTATTGAAAATAATGCTGCACTGACACTTAAAAAAATGATTGTACTGACACTTTATTTTTACATTTTTGATTGAAAATAGTGCTGCTCAGTTGGCAGAGCACCTGCCCAATGTGTTGAGGCTGTAGTTCTCACTGTCATTTCCTGTCTCTTTCAACTCTCCTGTTCAATAAAAGGCGAAAAGGCCCTTTTTTTCCCTATTTGCTGAGTTTGTTGATTTAAAAAAAAACTTTATTGAAGGTTTGGACAAATAAACTCAACTTCTCATGAACACCACAGGTAGAAGCTCTCAAATACTTTTTGAATTTAATTTCTACTACAGAGGCTGAAAAATCTTCTGTTGAATTTCCAGAAAAACTTCAGGTTTTAGGGGGTTCTTTCAAAATCGCCCATAGGTATTCAAGGCATTTTTTCCATGCGTTTTAGACCTAAATGGGTTAAATAAAACAATTAATTATTTCTATATAAAATAAATTATAAATAAAATACCCAGAATTTAGACATTTAATTGGTGTATGAATAATAATAATAACTAGGCCTGCAAGCAGGACTGAACGGGACCGAGCAGAGTGGAGCCATCGGGGGAGGCCACGTCGGGTGCGGTGCTGTGGGCTCAGTCCCTATGCGTACCAAATTGCGTGTCTCCTACTACTCTGCTCGGGGTAGGTGTAAAACATGTTACTTGCTGTTGCCAGCAGGGGGGGCTATGACTGTGTGTCAATATTGATACGTGGGTGTGTTCCGGGCTGGACCCTAATCACGTGTGTGAAATTTGGGACAGATTTGAAGTATGGAGAAGTTATAAAGATGTTGTGTTTTGTGGCGAGATGGCATATTTTGCCGCCATGCCACGCCAACATAGTTAAATTTGTAGGAGGAGTTTGTTAAAGTATGCGACGTGGAAATGGCCAAAAACTGCAGGAAACACCATCTTTGATTGAAAGTGGCCGACTTCCTGTACGTTTTAGGGTATGGGCATGACTCTACGTGGAACCTACTGCTCGGGCTAGGCATAAAACATGTGACTTCCTGTTGCCAGCGGGGGGCGCTATGACTGTGTGTCAATATTGACATGTGGCTGTGTTCCGGGCTGGATCCTCAGCACGTGTGAGAAATTTGGGACAGATTGGACAATGTATGGTCAAGTTATCCAGTCTGGTGTTAGATGGGGAGACGCCATATTTTGCCGCCATGCCACGCCCACAGATTGTGATGGTCAGTAAAGGTCTTGATAAGTTGCGTTTCCCAAAGCCTTGTGATGGTACTGACCAAGTTTGAAGTCAATGGGATTAAATCTGTTGGAGAAGTTATGTAAAGTATGCAAAGTGGTCATTTTATGAAAGGGGCGTGGATAAAGCATAAGGGGCGGGGCTTTATGAAATATTGTTATGTAGAAGTGTTAAGGGTTGGACTCTGATGAAGCATGATAAGTTTGGACCAGATGGGACAAAGAATGAAAAAGTTATAACAACCTCATGTATTATGGCGAGACGCCATATTTTGCTGCCATGCCACGCCCACATGACAGTCGGTAAAGATTTGGATAAGTTTTGATCCCAAAGGCCTTATGAGGCTACTGACCAAGTTTGAAGTAAATCGGGTTAAATCTGTAGGAGGAGTTCGTAAAAGTATGTGACCTGGAAATGGCCAAAAACGATGACAAGTGTGATATTCAATCCAAGATGGCAGACTTCCTGTACGTTTGCGGGTATGGGTTCTTTTTTTTTGCGATCAATTATTTTTATTTTCAAAAGAGAAGGGCATGAAACAAGATAAATAGCGGGTATGGGTTCTTGAGGCTTTTTGGTGCGTCTTCCCATGATACACATATGTACCAACTTTCGTGTGTCTACGTGAAAAAAAACCTATATTGTGAGGCTGTTTCTAAAATTTTGAGGGGGCGCTAGTGAGTCATTTTGCAAGGTCCATTCCCGCGAATACCAGACGTATAGTCCAAAAATGGTGAGTTTTGGAATATGATAAAGGCCTCAAATAAGCGATTTATTCCCCCTAAAAATAATAAGAAGAAACGGACCAATTACAATAGGGTCCTTGCACTTTCAGTGCTCGGTCCCTAATAATAATAAACTTTAAGCAGCACATTCCAGACAGAGACACAAACAGGAAGTGAGAGCTGATTGGCTTAAGTTTTACCTGGAGCTGTTGAAGATGTGATGCTGCTTGTTCTTCCGAGGATTCAACAGGACGATCACACACCTGCACACACACACACACACACACACTGTTAGGACCTGGGGCCCGTTGCACAAAAGTAGGATTAAGACATCCAGGATAAGTGACTGAGCTGGGCTCAATGAATCCAAAACAAGAGCGTCCAGGCTTAGTTGGTTGCACAAAGACCAAGCCAGGATGAGCAGACACGGATTCATCAAGCCAGGCGAAACCAACCCTGGATCGAATAGCCCCCGCCACCAACCACAGATTCACTGATTCACCATGGCAAGTAGAGCGGCTTACTTTTCACCGTCGGAGGGAGAAATCCTGATGTAGGCATACGAGGAGGTGAAACACATAATTAAAATTAAAAAGAAAGGCAACACCTATAAACCTATAAAACAAATTTCAAGGACTGCATTTTTTCACCTCCGTAATATTACAAAAATTAGACACATCCTGTCTCAAAAGGATGCAGAAAAATTAGTTCATGCTTTTGTTACTTCAAGGTTAGATTACTGTAATTCCTTACTGTCAGGCTGCTCCAATAAATCCCTTAAAACTCTTCAGTTAGTCCAAAATGCTGCGGCTCGTGTACTAACAAGAACCAAGAAAAGAGATCATATTTCTCCTGTTCTAGCTTCGCTGCACTGGCTCCCTGTAAAATCCAGAATTGAGTTCAAAATCCTTCTTCTTACTTACAAAGCTCTAAATGGTCAGGCACCATCATATCTTAAAGACCTCATAATGCCATATTACCCTACTAGAGCAGTACGCTCCCAAAATTCTATGTTACTTGTGGTTCCTAAAGTCCTTAAAACTAGATTGGGAGCCAGAGCCTTCAGTTATCAAGCTCCTCTCTTGTGGAATCATCTCCTAGTCTCAGTTCGGGAGGCAGACACCCTCTCTTTATTCAAGAGTAAACTTAAAACTTTCCTCTTTGACAAAGCCTATAGTTAGGGCTGGCCGAGGCCTGCCTTGGACCAGCCCCTAGTTATGCCGCTATAGGCCCAATGTGTCGGGGGACACGATACAACGGGGCCCTCTTTCTCTCTGTCCCAATAATACATGACACAAGCTTTTATTTTCCCAGAATACTCGCACTTTTCTCTGCTCTCTCTTCACAGGGTGTGGAGCTGTGGTCCTGCTCCATCACTCCTGCTGGTCTCACTGCTGTGGATCTGGTTCGGCCCCAGATGGGAATGTTCCTCTCCTGGTCCACTCTACACTCACCATCACTACTGGCCAATGGTGGTGCATCATCACCTGCTGCTGTGCCCCCCCCCCCCCCCCAAGAACTCCTGCTCCTCTCTCTCTCTCTCTCCCTCTCTCTCTATTGCCCCCCCCCCCAACCTCTATCTACTCTACTCTACTCTGTTGACCTGCCCTGTACAACGACATCTATTGCACGTCTGTCCGTCCTGGGAGATGGATCCCTCCTCTGTCGCTCTCCCTGAGGTTTCTTCTTCTTTTTCCCCTGCTAAAAGGGTTTTTTAAAGGAGTTTTTCCCTGGCCGATGTGAGGGTCTAAGGACAGAGGGTGTCGTACCATGTACAGTCTGTGAAGCCCTTTGAGGCAAATCTGTGATTTGTGATTTTGGGCTATATAAATAAAATTGATTTGATTTGATTTGAACACCGCCACAGTGATAAAGCAAAGAGAAAATGCGTGGCAAAGTATTGCTGATCGCCTGAATGCGTAAGTAGTGCACAACTACACACTCACCGCTCCGCTGAAACATCACAATTACAATCCAGATAGTTAATTCACATCTCCAAATACGCAGTTGTACTCTAATTATGAATCAGTTGAATTTTTAATTGAAATTCACTGCAGATAGTGTGAAATTGTGTAAATATAGAGTGAAATTGTGTAAATATAAATCCATCTGACTGTATTATTCTTTGATAAATAGATGAGCTAATGATAGTAATAACTTTAATTTGTATAGTGCCTTTCAACCCACGGTCGCTTGCTCACTGACTTCATTCAATTTCCTTTTGGGATAAATAAAGTTTCTCTTTTCTTATATTTAGTGTGTACGTGTCTTCATCTCCTTCCCTGGCCACAGAAGACTCTGACATCAAAGAGGAGTTCTATAGGATTGCAGGTGAGAAAATCTACAAATTACAGGACAATTGTTACCAGTCATAGTAGGATACTCATTACTTTGTGTTATAGGTTTCCTAAAACCATTCACAGACCCCCAGGACGCACAGCAGGCCTACAACCATGCCCATGCCAGGACCACGCCCAGAGTTGAAATGACCTTTGGCCTCCTGAAGGCACGCTTTCAGTGTCTTCACTGTCCTCCACAATGTGGCCTGCCTGAGGAAGGAGAGGCCCCCAGAGTGCCACCAGCCATGGACTGGGACAATCCTGCAATCTTCCCTGATGACGACAGGGGTCGGATGGTGAGGGACCAATATGTGTTTAATTATTTTAGTTAATATGCATGCTTTAAATTTAAGTTAAATATGTCCTGCAGTGGCAGAGGAATTTGTTTTGTTTTTTTATTTAAACTGAATTGGCCTCTTATGATGATTGTGCTGTATACTGTGTGTATACAAGCTTGCAGGGAGGCTACTGCATCATTTGCCCGTTCATTCGATGTGTATGGATTTGTCCTGCATTTATTTCAGTGTGCAGACATGCGGGGTGTATTATATACAGACCTTTGAATGTGTATTTATCCTTGTGTTGTATTATATGCTTTGATTCTGTGCTTTGTATCTTGTAGAGTCACTGTGTGTCTTCAGTTTAGAAAGGAGCTGATGGTTTACCTGTTTTGATTGATCCTTATTCAATAAAGGAACATAAAGTTACACTTTGGTGTGTGTGTGTATTTTATATGACAGATTATTAAGGCGATAGTGAGGAAGAAGAAAAAAGTCATAACTTTATGAGACTGGTTCTTTCTGCGGAAAAGATGTATTTTCTTGCATATTCTTTTTAAAGTCCTGATACTTATGACATTGTGATGCAGATGTGCCAAAAGATGAAGTATCTCCTTGTTTGTGAAACCTATATTGAAGTACAATTCCACAAAATGCTCCACGGCCCTCATTTTAATAATTGTCCTCCTCTAAAACAAGTAAGAATATTATGACTTTTTTCTCGTAAATTTATGGCTTTATTCTCAAAGTCTAAATTTTTTCTCTCTCTGTGGCCCTAATATTCCGTCATTTTATTTATAGCCTTATAGTCTATGGGAAACTGTAAATTGCAACATCATCTAAAATAATCATTTATCCAAAATTATTGAAATGAATGATCACAAACGTTTAAATAATGACAGTGGGTAACCAAGATATCCCGGCTTAATCCCTTATCCTAGTTTTGTGCAACGGGCCCCTGAGCTCAGCTAACTGTTCTCTCCGTTTACAGGTTTTATGCTAAGATAAGCTATAAGCTAACAGACAGATGTCTGTACATTTAGCAACATGTCTCTTTAATCAGCTGTTTGTGTTCCACTGAATCACAGATCTGACACACACACAAAGTATAATCCCTGTGTTGCTGTGTGTGTGTGAGAGAGAGAGAGAGAGAGAGAGAGAGAGAGTCAGTGACCAATTATATTCTTCCTCTTCAACACACACGCTCCTCAGAGACACTGTGAAGACATGATTGATTCTGCTGAAACCAACGGTCACGTGACAAATATTCACGGAAAATCTGTTTACACAGCAGAGCAGAGTGGACAGGACATGACAGTACTTCAATATGTGGAGGACACTGTTTTTACTACATTCAGGACACTTGGAAAAGAGTTGATATATAAATTCTGTTCTTCTGATCTGTCATTCTGTGTTCTTTTGCTTGAGTCGTTCTGATTGTGTTGATTTTACACACACACACACACACACACACACACACACACACACACACACACACACACACACACACACACACACACACACACACACACACACACACTCTGCCGCAGTGTGTGTGTACCATGATGTGTTCATGGACAGTTTGTACCAGAGACCACCGACCCACTCTGAATGCAGCGAGAGAGACAGATGGAGACAGACAGAGAGAGAGAGAGAGAGAGAGAGAGAGAGAGAGAGAGAGAGAGAGAGAGAGAGAGAGAGAGAGAGAGAGAGAGATCACCGCTCTGCTCCTTCCGGTATTTATCAATTTTTCCAGTTTTACATCTTTATATAATATCATGATATATGATGAAACTAATTGATTTTGTATTTTAAATGACGGTCATTTTAAAAATCCCTTATTTACATTAAATATATATTTATAGAAACATTATTATCAGTGTTTGATAAAACACTACTGCAGTATTTATAATCAGTACCGCAGTATTTATGATCAACACTGCGGTCTTTATAACTAGTACTGCAGTATTTTGTAGGACAGTTGATTTACTGTGTGTGTGTGTGTGTGTGTGTGTGTGTGTGTGGAGTCTCATGACGCTCCGCTCCACTGACCCACTTCACTCTTTCATGCATATACTTCTATGGTAAACAGAGTGCTGGGCTCCGCCCACTCCCTCGGCTGATTGGACGCCTGCTCACATTCCTGCATTCCTCTCAGTTGACCTCTGACCTCTCATCATGTGATCACACTTACTTATTACAACAAGATGTATTTTAGTTTATTTAAAGAAACAAGCAAATATAAAACATTTGATAAAGATGTTGACAATTGTCTCCAACATGTCTTTGTGCAGAATAACTCAATTATAACGACAGAAATCAGAAAAAAAGATTAATTATTTTCTGACAGAAATATGAACATTTTAAGACAAGTTTTGGTCACTTTATAACTGATAAAGGTTCAGGGACCGTGGGGAAGTTCAGACTCTGATAATAGTTTTACAGCATCTTTCTACGGTGAACGATGTATAAAGAAAAACAGCCTTTTTCCCTCAGGAAACCTCCGCTAAACCTGCTCTGCAGCTCCATGTTGAAGAAACAAACATAAGAAACCGTCATCGTCCTGTTTAAGAGTTAGACTGATCTTCAGCCTCAGTGTGTGTTTAAACTGGTTCTGCTAGTTCTCTGACAGAATGCTGACAGACCTGCTGTCACTTTAACAAACATAACCGATAACCTTTACCTTTACTGAGCTCTGCCCTGCAAAATGTCCACTGAAACCTTTTTAATAAATCCACAGATCTCTTTAGAACACACAGGAAATATGTTTCTGGGATCGCCCTGGACCACTGAGACCACTTTCAGGACTAATGGGACCCTGTAATCATTCAACACTTGAACACCACCAAAGAACTCCTGGGACATTAAAACCCTTTAAAAGCCCCTAAAAGTCCTGACCCACATCACAGGTCCTTGGGACGCCCTGAGGTACCACAACACCTCAAGAACTCTGTAAATATGATAACAGATATTATTAATAGCTTTTGAACACAAAGAAACCAAGGTTTCACTTCCAGAACCCTGAAAATCCCTCAGCAAAAATAAACACACAGTTTGTCGTTTTTATAACATTTTATAACATTTATATGTTTTGTCCGTGCAAAACTACTGAATCCTCTCAGGAACTTTCAGATTCACTTAAACCTCCTAAAGGTCTCTTCTTCCTGTAGAACTCGTGGTGTTCCTAAAGGTCTCTTCTTCCTGTAGAACTTGTTGTGTTCCTAAAGGTCTCTTTTTCCTGTAGAACTTGTGTTGTTCCTAAAGGTCCTGATATCCTTTTTGTAGAACTTGTGGTGTTCCTTAAGGTCCTGGTCTTCTTCCTGAATAACTTGTGGTGTTCCTAAAAGTCTCTTCTTCCTGTATAACTTGTGGTGTTCCTAAAAGTCTCTTCTTCCTGAAGAACTTGTGGTGTTCCTAAAGGTCTCTTCTTCCTGTAGAACTTGTGGTGTTCCTAAAGTTTTCTTCGTGCTGTAGAACTCATGGTGTTCCTAAAGGTCCTGGTCTTCTTCCTGTAGAACTCCTGCTGTTCCTAAAGGGCCTGGTCTTCTTCCTGAAGAACTTGTGGTGTTCCGAAAGGTCTCTTCTTCCTGTAGAACTTGTGGTGTTCCTAAAGGTCCTGATATTCTTCCTGTAGAACTCATGTTGTTCCTGAAGGTCCTGGTCTTTTTCCTGAAGAACTCGTGGTGTTCCTAAAGGCCTCTTCTTCCTGGAGAACTTGTGGTGTTCCTTAAGGTCCCTTCTTCCTGTAGGACTTGTGGTGTTCCTAAAGGTCCTGATATTCTTCCTGTAGAACTGATATTGTTCCTAAATGTCCTGGTATTCTTCCTGGAGAACTTGTGGTGTTTCTTAAGGTCTCTTCTTCCTGTAGAACTTGTGTAGTTTCTAAAGGTCTCTTCTTCCTGTAGAACTTGTGTAGTTTCTAAAGGTCTCTTCTTCCTGTAGAACTTGTGGTGCTCCTAAAGGTCCTGGTCTTCTTCCTGTAGAACTCATGTTGTTCCTAAAGGTCCAGGTCTTCTTCCTGAAGAACTTGTGGTGTTCCTAAAGATCCTGGTCTTCTTCCTGAAGAACTTGTGGTGTTCCGAAAGGTCTCTTCTTCCTGTAGAACTTGTGTAGTTTCTAAAGGTCTCTTCTTCCTGTAGAACTTGTGGTGCTCCTAAAGGTCCTGGTCTTCTTCCTGTAGAACTCATGTTGTTCCTAAAGGTCCTGATATTCTTCCTGTAGAACTCATGTAGTTCCTGAAGGTCCTGGTCTTCCTGAAGAACCTGTGGTGTTCCTAAAGGTCTCTTCTTCCTGTAGAACTCGTGGTGTTCCTAAAATTCTCTTCGTCCTGTAGAACTTGTTGTGTTCCTAAAGGTCTTGTCTTCCTGTAGAACTTGTGGTGTTCCTTAAGGTCTCTTCTTCCTGTAGGACTTGTGGTGCTCCTAAAGGTCCTGGTATCCTTTTTGTAGAACTTGTGGTGTTCCTTAATGTCCTGGTCTTTTTCCTGAAGAACTTGTGGTGTTCCTAAAGGTCCTGATATTCTTCCTGTAGAACTCATGTTGTTCCTGAAGGTCCTTGTCTTCTTACTGAAGAACTCGTGGTGTTCCTAAAGGTCTCTTCTTCCTGGAGAACTTGTGGTGTTCCTTAAGGTCCCTTCTTCCTGTAGAACTTGTGGTGTTCCTTAAGGTCCCTTCTTCCTGTAGACCTTGTGGTGTTCCTAAAGGTCCTGATATTCTTCCTGTAGAACTCACATTGTTCCTAAAGGTCCTGGTCTTCTTCCTTGAGAACTTGTGGTGTTTCTTAAGGTCTCTTCTTCCTGTAGAACTTGTGTAGTTTCTAAAGGTCTCTTCTTCTTGTAGAACTTGTGGTGCTCCTAAAGGTCCTGGTCTTCTTCCTGTAGAACTCATGTTGTTCCTAAAGGTCCAGGTCTTATTCCTGGAGAACTTGTGGTGTTTCTTAAGGTCTCTTCTTCCTGTACAACTTGTGTAGTTTCTAAAGGTCTCTTCTTCCTGTAGAACTTGTGGTGCTCCTAAAGGTCCTAGGTCTTCTTTCTGTAAAACTTGTCGTGTTCCTGAAGGTCTCTTCTTCCTGTGGAACTCGTGGTGTTCCTACAGGTCCTGGTCTTCTTGATGTAGAACTTGTGGTGTTCCTAAAGGTCCTGGGGCCTCATGTATCAAAGAGTGCGTAGCTTTCATACTGAAAGATGGCGTACTCCCAAAACTAGAAAAGTACGTATGCAAACTCACCTCCACATGTATCAAACTGTTCCTACTGCAGGTTCGGTGCACCTTTCCTTCATACATTCCAACCAGCGGGGAACTGAGAACACATGCACGAGCCACTAGCCACGCCGTGGCTCCACGCCCCGACTCCACGCCCCGACTCCACGCCCCGACTGCACCCGAAAATGAATACGCAGATGATACGCAAATGACTATAAATCGTCGGCTTGCCCGCTGATTATCGACAAAACAATGGCAAATCAACTTACTGTCACTGCGTGCGAGGTGGATGTGGTGATCTCCGGGGCGCACCATGACAGAAGTGTCCCTCAACACACGCTCCTTCTAAACGCCTATTATTGAATTTATTTAAAGCCATTAGAGCTGCCAGTGCGTAATGCGTACCAAAATCATTTCTACGCATCAGTTTATAAGCCACACTGAACTTGTTGTCCCAATTAAACATCACATACGGGATCAAATATGCACCACACCTGACTTATTCTGAAAGGATTTCCAACACACGTTTCTTCTCCGGAGAGAGAGATCGGTGCGTCATGGATCACTGTGCACCTTTAGCGTTAACATCTCCATGTTAAACCAAAGGGGAAACGGTCGGCGATCGGCACTTTGACACAGTAATTAAGGCACTTAAGAAAATATACAATCTTAACATCAAAACATGTAAAGTATTTCTGATTCTGATTAATATGGAATGCACAAATACCACATCTCTTTGGATTAACAGGAGATGTTAACGGTGCAGGTGCACAGGATCCCTCTCTCCTCAGAGAAAAATGTGTGTGGGAAATCCTTTCAGAATAAGTCAGGTGTGGTGCATATTTGATCCTGTATGTGATGTTTAATTGGGACAGCAAGTAAAGAGTGACTTATAAACTGATGCGTAAAAAAGATTCTGGCAGCATTACGCACTCTCTAACGGCTCTGAGTAACATTAATAACGGTGGAGTTTAGAAGGAGCTTGCGTTGAGGGACCCTTCTGCCATGGTGCAGCTCTCTGATCTGGTTGCGTTAACATCCAGTGACAAATTGTTGCTGATCCCAGAGCTGAGGCACCAAAAAGCTAATTTTCCTGCCTCCACCTCGGAGATTATTACGTCCACCTCATGCGCAGTGGCAGCACGTTGATTTGCCGTTGTTCTTTCAATAATCAGCGAGCATGCCATCGATTTATAGTCATTTGCATATCATCTGCGTATTCATTTGCGGGAGGAGCCGGGCGTGGTTGGTGGCTCGTGCATGTGCGCTCAGTTCCACACTGATTGGGATGTATGAAGGAAAGGTGCGCAGAACCTGGCGTAAGCACAGTTTGATACATGTGGAAGTGAGTCTGCGTACGTACTTTTCTAGTTTTGGGAGTACGCCATCTTTCAGTATGAAAGCTACGCACTCTTTGATACATGAGGCCCCTTTTCTTCTTCCTGTAGAACTTATGGTGTTCCTAAAGTTCCTGGTCTTCTTCCTGTAGAACTTGTGGTGTTCCTAATCGTCTCTTCTTCCTGTAGAACTCGTGGTGTTCCTCCCTGAAACACCTTCACAACTCAGAAAGACCTGAAAGAATAAAAGCTCTGTGACCCTCAGAGGACTGCAGGAGCTAAACGGTAAATCCTCCTTCAGACTGAAATCTCGTGGTGAATATCAGGACCCCGGCCCCTAATGGGCCTCTGTGTGTGTGTGAGAGAGAGAGAGAGAGAGAGAGAGAGAGAGAGAGAGAGAGAGAGAGAGAGAGAGAGAGAGAGAGAGAGAGAGAGAGAGAGAGAGAGAGAGAGAGAGAGAGAGAGAGAGAGACACACACATGATGTGTTTAATCTGATAATCTGATCATGTCGTTAAATCCTGAAGCACTGACGCTCACTTTCACTCACAGACGTTGATCTGCTGTTTGGACAACAACACAGTGTTTACATTTACACACACACACACACACACACACACATATATATAAATATATATATATATATGTGTGTGTGTGTGTGTGTGTGTGTGTGTGTGTGTGTATATATGTATATGTGTGTATATATATATATATATATATATACTGATTTCCTCAATTTAAAGCCGGGCCCCTATCAATGACCGGCCTCATTTAGTAACCGGATGTAAAAACAATTTTAGTAAATAAAAGCCGGCCTCTTTTACAAGCTAGGTGTCTTACCGGTGTTATGTCAAAGTCTGTTCCCCCGTCGATATGTGTCCCCCTTACCTTAACCTGCACCCAACCTTATCCCTGACCCCAACCAGTCGTCCTTTAAGTTGCTTAACATGACCCCAAGTTTACCTTAACCCCAAACAGTTCTCTCTACAAGGCCTAACCTCAAACTTAAATCCTAACTCCAACCGCGTAGGTGATGCTACAGAGAACACCATTCAGGAAACATCATTTGACGGGTAACAGATTTCGACACAACACCTGTATTTTGAAGTTTCGCTACACAAGTTAGTACTGGTAAATATCGTTGTTTCTCCCGCTGTCCTTGTCATTTTCTGTAAAGCCGTTTATGCACGTTCTTCTGGGCTTTTTAGTAGTTTAGACATTTTAAATCTTGCTTAACATGAACATTCAGCGTGCTGTTCATTGTTTGTTTACATCCGAGTACTTCCAATATGGCTGACATCCGGGTAACTGGCTGTGTAAAACACTCTGATTTTCTTTTTTTTAATAAAAGCCTTCAAATAATAGCCTGCCCCTATCATTAGCCGGGTCCCAAACTGATTTTTTATGAATAGAAGCCCCGGTATTTAACATTATATCTTTTTATATCTGTAACTCCTCAGTTCTTAAACTGGTGTTTTTTCTTTCGCTCGTCATACCGTCGAGTTGTTTAGTGACGTGGTTCCTCATCCTCACTGATCACAAGTTTTTTTTTTTTTTGTCAAAGTATTTATGACTCAAATTAAATCTTCTGACTTAACTGAGATCAGATGATCGTTTCACGGCTGGATGCTGCTTGACTTTTAGAAAACTTTTAAAGGAATTTGGACGCAAAAGGAAGCAGGCAGAACAGGGGACCAGGTCTGCTCACACTGCAAATAAAACATAATTCAAAGACGAACTTGAGTTGTTCAACATCGACTGAGGTTTAAACCTCAACAACACACACACACACACACACACAGTGGGTCTCACCCTGCAGGGTAAGCCAGTAGTCCTGTTCGGGGGTCGCAGGCCAGCGCTCGGTTCCCCGGAGCCGTGATGCCCAGAACCTTCTCCAAGGTCACCTGGAGGTCAAAGGCTATCGTTACTGTCGGACATCAAAAACAGAGAGGCAGACAGACAGACAGACAAGCAGACAGGCTGTATCCCAGAGTCCTCCCCCTTCTGCTGTAACATCATGGAACAGCCTTCAGTGTGTGTCTGTTTGTCTTCGTGTCTGACGTGGTTTTGGCTTCAGAGCTCTTCATGTTTGTGGAAGAAGAAGCTTCAAAATTAAATCTCCAGGATTGAACCAGTTAAACATGGTGATGAATCTGAATGTTCTCTGATCCTGCAGCAGAACTCCCTGTGGAGAAGTTTCACAGCTCAATAACTGTTATCTATAAATAACAATAACGGACTGTCAGTCCCCGTAAACACAATAAACAAATGTAAAAGTCTCTGAATGTCAAAGCTGCGTATAGACATTACACATTGTTCATCATCAGATTGACTAAATATGAATGAACATTAATAACTTTAGAGACTGAGATCAATAAACTGAACTGGCAACGTATCAACATGATGTTTATTAACTTAGATAAATATTCTGACATTTGTTTGCATGTATTTCTTGACTTTGAACACAAGTTTTGTAAGTTATGTGATAACAAATGTTCAGATATTTATATTTAAATTCATATTTTGCCGCCAGCATCACCGTTTCTTCGCTCGCCATTTTTAAATCTCCCAGTAGATTGCTGAGGCATTATGGTGCCGAGGAAAGATGAGCAGAAGAAGGACTCCTGTCCTCATGATCCTGGACAGCAGGACAGTCCTACAGCTGTCCAGGAACCTTCCTCAGCCAGAAAGACAGACAACAACAACAGCTGGTCTTCAGAAACAATCTGCACCAGTCCAGAAGCTCAAGACGCTGCAGGTTCTGTGTCTGTGCAGTGGAGACACGTTTGTCAGATGTTTGCGCTTCAGACTGTGTGCGTGTGTGTGTTAAATTACTTCTAACACGAGGCCGGCTCTACGCTGGGGCAAGAGGGGCCGAGCCCCCTTAAATAAATGTCTTGCCCCCTCAAATCAAAATTTTAGAAGTCGAGAAAGCCAATTTTAATATACACACAAAATTAATATACATTACAATTTGACAAAATTATCTGCAGTAACGGGAAAATCCACAGAAAAAGGGAAACACGATTGTTGGTTGAAATCTGGATGAAGGATGTTTCATTTTATTAATTTATTGGAGCTTAGTCTTCAGGTGGGGAATCCACTTCTTTAGGTTGGGGTTGGACACATAGACCCCTTTCAATGAAGAAGCATCGATAGTATAAGCACAGAAAAAAAAACTGCTGGAGCATGATGTGTCCACATGATGCCCCCTTCACATTTCTGACTGCCCCCTCATATATGCCTACCTAGAACCGGCCCTGTTCTAACCACAGTTTTAAAGGTGGTGGATTGTGTGTGCGTGTGTGTGTCATTCAGCACCTTGTCGCTCAGCGCCTCTTTGTGCCGCGCGGCAGTGCCGCTCCGCCGCTTCAGTTTGATGGACGGGGAGCGCAGCAGGTTCTTGATGCGGCTCCGGATCGTTCCGCTTCCCTCCGCGGTCATCGCGCCGTTAGCTGCCCGGCTAGCAGCGTCTCTCAGCGGCTGCAGCTCTTGTCTTTCCCTCGCTGCTCCGCCGCCGCCGCATCTGCCGTCATACCGTCTGATGGCCGCGCCGCGCCGGGCCGGGGGAAGGTTCGGCTATCCTGGCTCCGGTTCCGGGTCTGGTTCTGGGCTGATCCGGGTCACGGGCTCCGGCTGCGCTGCTGCTCCGCATTTTATTCCTCCGCCGCAGCGAAGACACGACGCGGCTTCTCCACGAGCAAGACCGGACTGACCCGCTGACGCGCCACCGTCAAGACGCAACGCGGCAGCGACGCTAACACTACCGGGCGGGCTTTTCAGAATAAAACTGCTCGGACTTTTATTCTTTCTGTAGATTTTGTTTGTAGATCAATGTTCGCTTGATTGCACAATAAATGTACACAATCAAAACAACCTAAATAACGTTTAAGTTCAAACCCATTTCATCAGTTTACACCTGTTATATTATCCTTACTTTATTACTGTATACTAACTAACTCAGATCAGGGGCCTGATGCACAAAACTAGGATAAGGGATTAAGCCGGGATATGTTGGGTTATCCTGGCTCAACTGATCCGTGATCCGGTTGCACAAAAGCAGGATAGGGGGCAGTAGGATATGTTATGGTATAAGTTACCATGGAGATTTATTCTGTGGAGCTAGCCTGTCCCAGACCAGGCTAAATTCCAGGATCTATTGTATCACATCCCTTATCTCAGTCAGCAGTCACCACAAACAGAAACCAATAGTTATTCCACTGCCCTTTACACATTGTTATCACATAGAACTAGGCCCACTGTCATTATTTAAACATTTGTGATCTTTCATTTAAATCATTTTGGATAAATGATGATTTTAGATTATGTTGCAATTTACAGTTTCCCATAGACTATAAGGCTCTAAATCAAATGACGGAATATTAGGGCCACAGAGAAAAAAAATTACAGACTTTGAGAATAATGCCATATATTTATGAGAATAAAGTCATAATATTGTAACTTGTTTTAGAGGAGGACATTTTTTTAAATGAGGGCCGTGGAGCATTTCATGGAACTGTACTTCAGTATAGGCTTCACAAACAAGGAGATACTTCATCAGCACCACATTGTCATAAGTATCAGGACTTTAAAAAGAATATGAAAGAAAATACATCTTTTCCGCAGAAAGAGCCAGTCTCATAAATGTATGACTTTTCTTCTTCCTCAGTGTGGCCCTAATACACCGTCGTATAAAATACACATTATATATACACACATATATATATACACACACACACACACACACACACCAAAGTGTAACATTATGTTCCTTTATTGAATAAGGATAAATCAAAACAGGTAAACCATCAGCTCCTTTCAAAACTGAAGACAGTGACTCTACAAGATAGAAAGCACAGAATCAAAGTATATTATACAACACAAGGATAAATACACATTCAAAAGGTCTGAATATAATACACCCTGCATGTCTGCACACTGAAATAAATGCAGGACAAATCCATACACATCGAATGAACAGACAAATGATGCAGTAGCCTCCCTGCGAGCTTGTATACACACAGTATACAGCACAATCATCATAAGAGGCCAAATCAATTAAAAAAAAAAAATCCTCTTCCACTGAAGGACATATTTAACTTGAATTTAAAGCATGCATATTAACTAAAATAATTTAACACATATTAGTCCCTCACTGGCCGACCACTGTCGTCATCAGGGAAGATTGCAGGATTGTCCCAGTCCATGGCTGGGGGCCCTCTGGGGGCCCTCTCCTTCCTCAGGCAGGCCACATTGTGGAGGACAGTGAGGACACTGAAAGCGTGCCTTCAGGAGGTCAAAGGTCATTTCAACTCTGGGCCTGGTCCTGGCATGGGCATGGTTGTAGGCCTGCTGTGCTTCCTGGGGGTCTGTGAATGGTTTCAGGAGAAAAGGCTGGCAGGCAGACCCCCTGTCTACCAGCAACACCCCAGAGAATTCACCTGTCAACACTAAATCTCATCATTACAACATCAAACAGAGTGACATTCTTGACACAGCCATGATGTAAAAAGTGGTTATTAATGGTTGTGTGGCTCACCTAGTGATAGGCGCTGACAGATTTCAGAGGTCCCAAAGACTCTGGAGTCATGGACTGAGGCCATTTTGCCACAACATTGTTGATCAGACAGTCAGCATTGCAGACCAAGAGGACTTTTAAACCAATCAATGCACACCACAAGGAATGTACAGTGTTCATCAATGGACAATATCAAAAAGTTATGTTCACCTGAACATTAATGCTGTGAAAGGATTTTCTATTCACAAAATCCACCTCATGGGCACCTGAGGGGGATTTTATCCTGAGGTGTGTGCAGTCCAGTGCACCAGTGACATTGGGGAAACATGTAACACAAAGTAATGAGTATCCTACTATGACTGGTAACAGTTGTCCTGTCATTTGTACATTTTCTCACCAGCAATCCGATAGAACTCCTCTTTGATGTCACAGAGTCTTCTGTGGCCAGGGAAGGAGATGAAGACATATACACACTAAATATAAGAAAAGAGAAACTTTATTTATCCCAAAAGGAAATCCAATGAAGTCAGTGAACGACCGTGGGTCATTTGAAAGGCGCTATATAAATTAAAGTTGTTATTACTGGTATTACTAGTATCTATTTATCAAAGAATAATACAGTCTGATGGAGTTACATTTACACAATTTAACTCATATCTGCAGTCCATTTGATTAAAAATTCAACTGATTCATATCAGAGTACAACTGCGTTTTTGGAGATGTGAATTAACTATTTGGATTGTAATTGTGATGTTTCAGCGGAGCGGTCAGTGTAGTTGTGCACTACATACGCATTCAGGCGGTCAGTAATACTTTGCCACGCGTTTTCTCTTTGCTTTATCACTGTGGCGGTGTTGCCTTTCTTTTTAATTATGTGTTTCACCTCCTCGTATGCCTCCATCCGGATTTCTCCCTCAGACGGGGAAAAGTAAGCCGCTCTACTCGCCATGGTGAATCAGTGAATCTGTGATCGGTGGCGGGGGCTATTTAAAGGAGCGCGCACCTATCCAGGGTTGGTTTCGCCTGGTTTGATGAATCCGTGACTGCTCATCCTGGATTGGTCTTTGTGCAACCAACTGAGCCTGGACGCTCTTGTTTTCGATTCATTGAGCCCACCTCAGTCACTTATCCTGGATGTCTTAATCCTACTTTTGTGCAACGGGCAATAAAACGGAGATGTCTGTTTCCTGTACTACACTAGTGAAGACTAAACATTTATCATTAATAATATACATTTTATTTATATTATTACGCTTTCAGTTTTTTAAGAAAATCATGCATTTTTTCGTTTTTTTTAAATTTTGAAATCACTTGTTTTTGTACTTTCAGAGAATTTATAATATTTCAGTGTATTACAATGATAGTCTTTTAATTTAAAACTGTTCCTTTAAATTGAAAAACTGACTCCAGTAGATTCAGACTTTTGAATCAGCTTGAGGCTTTTTTGTTTTTTAAAAAATCACTACAAATACTTTAAAAAAAAATGCTGTTACTTTGACAGTCAAGTCTTCTCACTTCCTTTGTTGTCGTGTCTGTGACGCTTCTGACGCGTCTCACGCTGCATTGAACGCAGCATGAAGCGGTAGCGCCGCCCGGCGACAGGAACACAAACTGCACTCATTTAATATTAATTTCTCTATTTTATTTATTTAATTTCGTGAAATTGGCAGTTTCCGTCCTTAAAACAAAAGACCTTTGATCCTTTCACCATGTTTTCACTTCATCAGTTCATTTAAAAACATCTTGTTCAGCGTTCGGTCTTGAGGAGTTGCTGCTCAGTAACGTTTAGTTTATGTTTAGATCCAGTCCGGTCTTATGTGATCTGGGGCCTGTTGCACAAAACTAGGATAAAGGATTAAGCCGGGATATGTTGGTTATCCTGGCTCAATTTATCCATAAATTACCATGGTGATTTATTCTGTGGAGCGAGCCTGCCCCAGACAGGGCTAAATTCCAAGATCTATTTAATCTCATCCCTTATCTCAGTCAGCAGTCACCACAAACGGAAACCAATAGTTATTCCACTGCCCTTTACACATTGTTATCACATAGAACTAGACCCACTGTCATTATTTAAACATTTGTGATCATTCATTTCAATCATTTTGGATAAATGATTATTTTAGATGATGTTGCAATTTACAGTTTCCCATAGACTATAAGGCTATAAATAAAATGATGGAATATTAGGGCCACAGAGAGAGAAAAAATTCAGACTTTGAGAATAAAGCCATAAATTTACGAGAAAAAAGTCATAATATTCTTACTTGTTCATATGTTCTTACTTGATAATTGATTATTTTAGACGATGTTGCAATCATTAGATAATTTACAGTTTCCCAGAGACTATAAGGCTACATATAAAATGACAGATTACTAATTTAACTTGTTTTAGAGGAGGAGAGTTGTTAAAATGAAGGCCATGGAGCTTTTTGTGGAATTGTACTTCAGTATCGGTTTCACCAACAAGGAGATACTTCATCTTTTGGCACATCAGCCAGCATCACATTGTCAGAAGTATCAGGACTTTAAAAAAAATGCAAAGATGCAAGACAATACATCTTTTCCGCAGAAAGAATCAGTCTTATAAATTTATGACTTTTGTTGTCTTCCTCAGTGTGGCCCTAAAACTTGGTCGTACAAAATACATATCCCATATATACACACACATATATATATATATATATATATATACACACACATATACATAGACACACACATATATGTATATACATATATATACATACACATATAAATACACACATATATATACATATATACACATATACACATACATATATATATACACATATACACATACATATATATATACACATATACACATACATATATACACATACATATATATATACACATATACACATACATATATACATACACATATATATACACACATACATATATATACACATACATATATACATACACATACATATATACATACACATATATATATATATACACACATACATATATACATACATATATATACATATACATATATATATACACATACATATATACATACACATATATATACACATACATATATACATACACATATATATACACATACATATATACATACACATATATATACACATACATATATACATACACATATATATACACATACATATATACATACACATATATACACATACATATATACATACACATATATACACATACATATATACATACACATATATACACATACATATATACATACACATACATATATATACAGTTGAAACCAGAAGTTTACATACACTATATAAAAAGACACATATGCTTTTTTTCTCACTGTCTGACATGAAATCAGATAGTCACTTTTCCTGTTTTAGGTCCGTTAGGATTACCAAAATTATTTCTTTTTGCTAAATGCCAGAATAATGAAAGAAGGATTTTTTTTAGACAATTTTTTATTACTTTCTTCAAAGTCAGAAGTTTACATACACTAACATTATTATGCCTTGAAACAATTTGGGAAAGCCCAGATGATATTGTCATGTCTTTGGAAGCTTCTGATAGGTTCATTGACAACATTAGAGTTAATTCGAGACACACCTGTGGATGTATTTTAAGCCACACTGCTTCAGAAACACACTGCTTCTTTGTGTAACATCATGGGAAAGTCAAAAGAAATCCATTACTCCAAAAGAAACATAAAAAAGCCAGATTACAGTTTGCAAATGCACACAGGGACAAAGACCTTAATTTTTGGAGACATGTCCTATGGTCTGACAAAACTGTTTGTTTCTTTTGGAGTAATGGCTTCTTCCTGGCAGAGTGGCCTTTCAGCCCATGTAGGTACAGTACTCGTTTCACTGTGGATAATAACACACTCTTACCAGCTTCAGCCAGCATATTCACAACGACTTTTGCTTTTGTTCTTGGGTTGATATGCACATTTTGGACCAAAGCACATTCATCTCTGGGACACAGAGCCCGTCTCCTTCCTGAGCACTATGATGGCTGGACATTCCCATGGTGTTTATACTTGGCTATAATTATTTGAACAGATGAATGTGGCACCTTCAGGCATCTGGAAATTGCACCCAAGGATGAACCAGACTTGTGCAAGTCCAAAATTATGAAATTATTATTAGATATTTTTGTTGATTTCTTTTGACTTTCCCATGATGCTACACAAAGAAGCAGTGTGTTTCAGGTGTGGCTTAAAATACATCCACAGGTGTGTCTCCAATTAACTCAAATGTTGTCAATAAACCTATCAGAAGCTTCCAAAGACATGACAGCATCGTCTGGGCTTTCCCAAATTGTTTCAAGGCATAATAATGTTAGTGTATGTAAACTTCTGACTTTGAAGAAAGTAATAAAAAATTGTCTAAAAAAATCATTCTCTCATTTATGGTAAATGGTAAATGGACCTGCACTTATATAGCGATTTTCTAGTCGCTTTGCGACCA